>NW_020523975.1:0-143536 GCF_003368295.1 Carassius auratus | reverse complement strand
TTCTGTGACATGACATTTTATTAATCTCATGGATGTAACAGTAAAAACTCTTCAACTGACAGATAAAGCTGCAATGCAAGCAAAACTATTTCACAAATGCTTATAGGTAATTAAAATCATTACAAAACACTAATAAATTATTTAAGGATTTGGTAACACTGTAAAATAATGTCTAATTTGTTAACATTAGTAAATGCATTGGTAAACACTTTATAATAACTGCACTCATTAGCTAAGGCATTAGTAAATAGTTCATGATTATAAATCCTTTTCCCTTAATAATAGTCATTATTAAGCAGTAATGCATCTATAAATAAATTGTTCTTGGTTTAATTAAAAAGCACATATATTACAAAGGAGATTAAAGTCTCAGTTGTCTCATAAAATAAATAAATAAAACCCAACCCAGTTTGATTCAGAATTCAGAAATATTTATTTCAAGATGCAATAAAATGAAACTGTACACTTAAATAGCTTTTGAGCGATTCTTGAAGGATTAGCATCCCCTCCTCTTGTACGATGGTTTGAGGAATATATCTTCCAGATAGTAACCACCACTCCCTATATGCAGAGTATGCAGTCTTCGTAGGGCACCAACTCCCAGAGGGGCACCATCCCAGTTGCTTTAAAAAAAAAACAAACAAAAAAAAAAAACATGCGCCATTCTCCCATCCGCGCTCGCGACCGCTCACACCTCATGTTTGCGGCTGAATGTTCGTAATTGATGGATGGACATCTATGCCTGGGGTATAGGACATCAGCAATCCGACACAGAGAAAAGAAAACTAAAAAAAAAAAGAAAAAAAAGGCATAAAGCTGTCTTGACATTGGACATTCAAGAGTCTCAAATTTAGGGACGGTCTCTAAAGTTACATGTGATATTGTTATACACTTTTCTAACGTCAGTAGCATTTGAAGAGAATTACTTACAAAAAACAACTGTAATTGTTCATCTAGGTGACAGCTATAATGCACAATTAATTTGAATGTTTGATATTTATTACAACAAACTGTAAGTCATATGTAAATTTGCTACTTTTTCACATGGGCTCAAATGCAAATTTGAAGCTCAATAGCATTTGAGAAGAAAGACTTGCAGTCACAAAACAATTGTAATGTGTTCATATAGGTGTCAGCTATAATGCACACCTTATACATTTTTTATAAATATAAAAATAATGTGTTACTAAAGTTATATATATTGTTCTGTGTATGTGATTTCAAAGTCTAGATTGGTCAGATTAACCCTTTAACTGCCGCATTCCTTAAAACTTGATTGTCAGAGGGTTACTGTAAATGCTTATGCCCGCTGGGCACAGTTTTCCTGATGCCACCGGGGTGGCGTTGCACTGATGGCTTGAGCCCGACATCGCTGCTTGCAGCTATATTTTTCTTTGCCTCTACTTCACTAAATTCTTGAAGAACATACTTTCTTTTCAGTTTGACTGGGGAAGTACAGTTTGGATAATACATTTCTGATAAAACTTATTTGTTAATTGTTTGCTCTTTAAATTTTTACCTTCAGTACATGATAGATAGCATAGGTGTAACTTAGTTTTTGGTGGCTTGTGGTAAAATAACATGGTGAATAATGAAAGGACATGATCGTTTTGTATGTGTATGCCTTTAGCATTTGTTATATAATGTTAAAAAGGTCATATGAGGTGGTTGTTCTCATATTTAATTTTTCATTCACTTCCAGGGATAGGATTGGCATAGAAGATGCAGCACTCTTTACATTTTAAATGTATGTTGCCACCCTCGAAGTCAAAGTCTTTTTACATGTGACATTAACATGTACACATTTATTTTTTTCTATTTTGTTGTTCTGTTATTCTATTGTTTGTTCAGATCAAATGTATATTAAGTGTTATCCATCCTCATAACACCTCCACAAATAGAGACTGGAACTTCTGAGCACCATCACCTTGTCTGCTTTGCTTTGGGACTGTCATAGGTGAATGATGCAGTACTTTTCTGTGTGGAATTTACATAATGTCAGTACACAGACATAGTTTTGTTCCAGTTTTGCTATGCTCAAGTCTTCTTTGTGTCCCCAGCCCAGGAATCAGATGCATCAGAACAACAAAGCACAACTGTGGTGGCCTAGGCACATTCAGCAACAAGTAAATTGCTTTAACATTAATGATAATGAAATGTCAGTATTGTAATTAAACTTGACCCATCTGACGTAATTGTTCATGCCAGAGATTTAACAACTCTGTCAGTCAGGAGCATATTTAACAGGAGGCACACTTCAGCTGGCTTGATGGTGACTTCAGTAAGTGTGGGTTGACCCTCTTGTTTTTGTGGCTATAATAATTAGGCTAAGTAATCTCACTCTCTTCCATTTCCCTAACATGAAACTTTTGACTGAAACATGAAAATGATACTGAACAGGTGCAGTGAAGATATTTAAAGAGACACTTTCACTATCTAAAGTACAGAAAGCCATACATTATCTCTAGGTGCAGTCGCCTACAGTGCAGCCAGCTTCACAAAGACTGTGGGGCTGGTCACCAGAAAAATGGACAACAGGGAGTGCTTTTGGGGGTTTACTCCTCAAATGACCACCCTGGCTACTGAAGCTGGGATTGCTTCACAGACGATGGAGGTCTTGAAGAGTAAAGTGTGCGTGCGCACACATTGTGTTTTTACAGTAAAAATTATGGTCACTTGCAGTTCATGTGTTTTCAGTGTAGTGTAAGATGTGTTTATTATTATTATTACTCAAAATCCATTAAAACTTCTAAATTGTTGAAGTTATTCTTCATTATTTTACTGTGGTTATTTTGTATATGTTCTTTTGATTAAAATACAAAATTCAACACACAGAATTCTGGTTGAGGTATTATTTTAATAATTTATTTAATATTTCACTATTTTTTCACTGCTAAATATTACAAACATAAGGTTAACTTTCTAGAATGTATGGAATGTTACATTGGCAGTTGTACATTGGTAAAACAAACATGAACAAAAGGCAGAAGCCCTAAAAATATGGATTGTGGATGTCTGTAGTGCAAATTGCTGAGGGGAAATAAAAAAAAAATTGCTGTCGTGTCATAAACCGTGAAAGATTAGTATATTATTATTTCTACTAGGTAAAAGTAACAACGATAAAAGTACAGAACATATTAACATTACGTACAAAGAGGTGACATAACTTGCAAAGCACCCCTTATACATTTATATAACAATAATATAAAACGAAAGTTTGGTGGAGTTTACGTATTTTCGCTCTTGAATGGAGCTCCACTCGCCGCCATGGAGGTGACGTAATTCTACGGAAAGTTTTTTTTTTTTATATTTTATGTTTTTTATTTCAGCTGTTTGAAACATTCACTGCATAATGTTTCACATATTCATTCTTAAAATAAAGCCGTAAGCAATATGATAGTTGTACAACATTTGTATAATCAATTCTACGGAAAAGTGTTGCCCGGACCAACATGGCGGCCGCGTCATTAGTGGAGGCGACGTAATTCTACGGAAGGTGTGGCCCGGTCCAACATGGCGGCGGCGTCGCTAGTGGAGGTGACGTATTTCCACTCTTGAGTGGAGCTCCACTCGCCCATATGTCTGCAGCCAGACCCTCTTGTGTCCGGACGCAGCGATGTAATGAAGAGACGAGCTTCAGCTGTGTGATAGGAGGGAAGTCAACGGCGATTGGGACACAGACTGATTAGGTGGATTTTAAAAGGGGCATTCTGACATGAAGAGGGGAGAACAGAGTTGGAACAGGGATGGGGACGGAAACGGGGGGACGGAACGGAGTGGACGGATTAATGCTGCGGGAAGGTGGAGGACAGAGCGGGAAGGACTAACGCGGCGGGAAGGTGGAACTCTAGTCACAGCGTTTTGGGGAATTGGAGGAACGAATCTACAGAGTGAACTGGATGAGGATTGGACAGCGGCTGAGCACCCCTATCATCTATGCAGCAGTGTTGGAGATTTAAGTTCTAGAATAGTAGAAGATGCCGGCTGTGACCATGAGCGAGAGCTATATTCACTGTGTGTCTGCCGTGGACTGCAGTGCTTAGTGTGAGGTGAACACGGGTGATTCTTTGAAGTAACTGATTGCATGCACAAGTGTGGGGGTATAATTTGGCTGTCGGCTCCGAAGAGAAGCCGCTGTGTGAGTCTCTTACCACAGGTTGTTCTATTACCTGCTGCTGTCTGCTCTGAAGAAAGGCCACTGGGTGAAGCTGTCTTACCATTGTCTGTTCCACTATCTGCCATCCGTTCTGAAGGTCCGCTCTGAAGGTAATCTGCCATGTGAAAGTCTCTTACTACAAGTTGTTCTATTACCTGCCGTTGTCTGCCCTGAAGAGGAGCTGGTAGGCGAAGATCCTTGTATCACTGTCTGTATGATCACTTGCTGTTCAAGGAGGAACTGTCGTGGGCTCGATCCTACTATCGCCTATACAGATACGTAATTTTACTGGTTTGGAGAGGAACTGCTATGATACTCCCTTGTGACTGTATTGCAGGTATTGGCCATTGGCTGTCCCGAAGAGGAATCGTTACTTACCAACGACTGCTTGGAAATGAATTGCTGAGTCCAGATCTTGTAGCCCTATCTGTGCTGTTATCTGCTCTGTGGAAGGATTGAGTTGGCTTCCCATTCTGTTATCTCTTGGGTTGGGACCATTGTACCAAGAGCCCCCACCGCTGCTGGACTGAGGGGAACAGAGTTGGAACTCTTCCATCACGTGTTTTAGTATTTAGGATCTTAACTTGATAAATTGAACGTTTATACTTACCTTGCTGTCCATCGGTGCTGTCTCTGGGTAAACTCCTCGAGGTGGTACGTTCGGTAGGGGCCCGTTCCGGCCTGTGACAACTCTCTCAATGGGAGGAAGCCATGCCCTATTTTGGAGGTCCCACCCCATTTGAGTTCCCGCCCCTTTTGGAGTTCTCCAGGCTGCAGTTATACCCTGCTCGCTAATTTGTCCCTTTCACCCGAAATCTCAGATATGATTGTAGGTTTTGCAAGTTCAACATGGGTTATAGGTCAAAAGTTGAATGAACGAGTACTCATGTCCTTTCGATTTCCTACAGGTTGAGTTGTTGTTGCCCATAACACACTAGCATTCTGCTAATGAGCGCTAATTGGTCAGTGAAGGAATGATTATGACCAGAGATACCGCTTGATGGCTTCAGAATCGGCGGGATCAGAATGTTAAGGCGGACTTTTTCGCCCAAGTTTTTCTTTTCAACGCAGCAACTTTTTTTTTTTTTTTTTTTTTTGTTGCTGGCAATTTTATCTGTCTATTGTTATACATGTACTTTGAAATTTACATGGAAAATAAATTGAATTTGAGTACTTCTTGTGTTAAGAAATACCGGATACATATGGTATAGTATCGCCACCTTAAACACAACTGTCATGCTCAATAGTGCTAAATATCAATTAAAAACTGAAAAAGAAAAAAAAAGAAAAATGCCTCACAGGTGTGCAATGATAAATTGTTCTAATAGCGGGCAAGGGTTGTCCTATTTCTCATTTGCCAAGGACGAAAAAAGTTAACCCATGTGGAATGTGTTAATCGTCAAAGCCAACCTGAATTTACAGTGGTTCACGTGGGAGGGAAAGTTGGCCAAATGTCAAGTTGGCTAATGTCCAAAATCAGAGCACGAAAGCATCAGAGCGATTAAATAATTTTTCAACGGCTCTGGAAAGCACCATAGACATTCTCTGAAAGCACCAAACTGACTGAAGGATTGCCATAAAGCAGTATCTCTGGTCTTACGATGTGTATGACGTCATTGACATTTTAAAAGACTTTTTAAAGCAAATAAGTGTCTCTAAAAAAATCAAGCACCCAGCAATGTGTAATTTCTTTGCATCTCCTTTCGAATACAACATTCAAATTACTAGACAAAAAAAAAAAAAAAAATCCTCAGAAAAGTGGATTTTGAGGGTATACCGCCATTGACCTCCATTCATTCTGCACTTGTCCTGTGAGCGCCCTCATATGGAATCAGAGTGGAACTGCAACCAGTTCAGAAGCCGGAAGTGTAGTGAGAGTGAAACTTCTCGCCATATTACACATTCTTTGATCTAAGCCTGAATTGACAAAGAAAGTTGATGAACAGCATAATGGTACCAACAAAGCCGGATTGGAGAGGTTTGGTTTTGTCAACTCAAAACTAACCCTGTAACTGAATTTCTTCATGGTACAGGCCCGTGGACTGAATGAATGAATGACATCATTGTGATTTCAATAAGATAACTTTAGTCTCTGGATGAACCAAAACTGTATAAAAGGTTATCTGCAAGATTCTTATTTTGACACTAGATGGCGCTCAGACAAAATGGCCTTCAAAGTTTAAAAAAAAAAGTGTCTGTTTTTGCCAAATGTGTTGCTGTTGCATTTTGCTTTTGGAAGCACTGTTATACAACTGAAAATATACATATTTTTTGTTAGCGGTGTTGTTAGTTAGCTAGTTAATTATCCCCAAAATGAAAATAAGTCAATAACAACCATCAGACATCTGCATGATATAACAATCAGAGCAGTGAACAATGCATTGCATTTATTTCTAATAATGGTAAAAACAGGTTATGAACTGTTTTGGGCTTGATATGAAGAACATCAGTAGTTTTCAGAAATAACTGCCTGATTTGACTATAAGCTCTTTATATTGGAGAATAGCACATGCATCCAGTGTACTCGTGTAGGTCAGTATATATCAAAACTCTGCTTCATCATGTAGATTATCTCCTGGCTCAAATCTGAAAAAATATTACTGAGACATTAAGATATTATAAACTTTAACACCATAGTTTTCTGGAAAGCTGCTTTGAAACAATGGCTATTGAAAAAAAGTGCTATAGTAACAAATCTGACTTCACTCATATTGACTGATATTTTATCACATACTGTTTTATCTGAGATAGTCGTGTATCTGTTAGATTCAGGATTTCATGGTAAATTGGTTAGTACATGCTAAAGTTAGACTGAGTTTCATATGAAATGGAAATGGAAAAAGGCATTTAACCACACGCTAATGACGCCTTAGCAGTGTCTGTGTTTAAGTCAACCGCAAACATTCAGCAATGTTCAAGCACAACTGTTTCCTGCAAATCTACACAGATGTAAATCAGATGCAAAAATGTTTCTCGTTTTGGGAATTTGTTAAAAATAATAATAATAAAATAATAATAATTATAATTCTTTAGGAGGCTATAGAGTCAAACAAGAAAATGTTTGTGTTTCACGAGATTAAAATGATTTGTTAAAAGTATTTTGTATTCTTTAAGAGAGAATTTCATTAATCCAGCCCTGAATTTCACTTACAATCCTAAAACTCAATCTACAAGTTTTCAAGGGCTGAGATGAAACGACAGACTCTGAGGTAGTCACAGAAGCTTCCTGTGAAAGTCACAAAGCGGGTTTGATACGTGTCTGATCATCTTCTCTTGACGATAGGTGCATATTCCACATGATCATCCTCTTTAACATCCTGTAGAAAATAAATAATTAATTCAGTCTTATGTGTCTTTGACATCATGATGTTTTTCAGAAGCATTTGAAGAATCACAAAAGAATGTTCAGTATCTGAAACTGAAGGTTTTAACTATGATGACATCACCTGACAGGAAATACTTCATCAGAGGCTTATTTTGAGCATTGGAAGCATGAACTAAGGGACTTTTTGATCTGTTATCCTTTAGTTACATGGTATCAATATTCTGTGCACTGAATATTGATCCTACGACTTTACACTCGACTCTCTAATATGGAGCCACTTCGTGCTTTTGGCTCTATCACACAGATGGACACACTGTTGAAATGACACAGATACACAACATAATTTAGTATATTACCGGTTTCTGTGCTTCTCTTTTGTAGAATGTAGGCTCAATGTAAGTGATCTCGTCTTCATGAGTCTCAGCTGTTTCAGCGATAAAAAATTATGGATTAAAACATAGCATTTCTGCATTTTTAAAGAAGCATTACATTTACATTTACATTTAATCATTTAGCAGACGCTTTTATCCAAAGCGACTTACAAATGAGAACAATAGAAGCAGTCAGGTTAACAAGAGAACAACAACAGTATACAAGTGCCATGACACGTCTCAGTTAGGCCGGGTTCACACCGCAAGCTGCAGCAGAGCAGAAGCAGCGCGTATTTTTTTCGGTGCCTATGTTAACAGATGAGAGCGTTCACACCGCACGCAGAGGCTGCGCGGCAGAGCGTTGCAGGAGCAGAGCAGAAGCAGCAGTGCCGCGATCGTTTCGGCGCTGGGTCTATTTTTGCTGCGCTGCTGACGCTCAGTTAAAGTGAAAGTACACCTTTGATGGACAAAATAAATATGATTTCACACAAAAGTGCTCTAAATGCACAAACTAAGCACATCTAGGGTGTTTTAACAAAAACTAGAGTATGTTAGGAAAGAAAATTAATATAAAAAAATATGTATAGAAGATAAAGTGACACTGATCATGGCCAAAATACACATGTACTGAAACGAAAAAGTAATTTTGCCCAAAATTTGCATTAATGATATCGAATGTGTTTTTTGCAAATTACATAAGAAATGTATGATATTTAAATTAACGTATTTTTCTATTTTTTATTTTATATATATATATATATATATATATATATATATATATATATATATATATATTTTTTTTTTTTTTTTTTTTACAAAATCGGTCAAAGTACTTACAGTTCTAAACAAAAATAAGCTTTTTGCCGAAATACAAAAACAACTTTTATACTGCTAGTTTAGCCGTAGAGATTTGCATCTGCATCTCCATAATATAATGCTGACAATCATAAACAACAGCACGTGGTGTCACAGGCAGTGGTCTTCAGAGTGCACCTGGAAAGACAATAATGGACAACACTCGTCTCATCGTGGAAGTTGAGAAATATCAAGTTCTTTATGATCCACACAATGTATTTTACAAAGACTTGCAGGAGAAGGAAAAGCATGGGATGAAGTTTCAACGGGTCTTATTGCAGATGGTAAGTTATTTTATAATGTTTTTGACGCTTTCGCTGGCACACGAGCAAACAACTCAATATTTGATTCAAAATTGATTCACTTGGAACCATTTATTTACAATTTCTAAATTACACATTAGCACACAAATAACAAAAGCAGGTGATACATGCATATATAATAAACAAGTAAATGCTGATTTCGAGATGAGCAGGAACTCAGGCTGTGAACCATACAATACACATAATTTAAAACAGTATTAAATTGGTTTTCAGGGTGTCCTTTGGTAAATTTGCTTACAAACAAACCCAGTGACAAGATGGTGATATGCACCATGTTCTCTCCTACGTCGGTTAATGGGATGAACCCAAAGTCTGCGTCTTTTTCATAGTCTCTAATAACAAATATAGCACGATGGCCTTTCTTCTATCAACAACACGTACTGCACGGAAAACAAAGACAGCAAAACAAAGTTGCAACAAAAGTTACAATGAAATTATGAATTTAAAAAGCTTCTTGCCAAGTCTGTTTTATTTAAATGTATTTTAAATGGAAATAAAGCAATGCGAACTAGAGTAGGTTACTCTGTCTAAAATCCGCTGTTCAGTTGCGCGCCGCGCTGCCTCCGCTGCCAGTGTGAAAGCAAAATAGGAGCGCGCTGCTTCCGCTCTGCCTACCTGCTGCTAACGCGCTGCTTCTGCTCTGCTGCAGCTTGCAGTGTGAACCCGGCCTTAGTCTAGTATAGAACGCATAGCCAGGATTTTTTTTTTTTTTTTTTTTTTTTTTAAATAAACAAAGACAAGAAATGGAAAAGTACTGGTGTTAGTAGGTTAAGTGCAGGCAAAAAAGATGAGTCTTTAGACGTTTCTTGAAAATGAGTAAAGACTCAGCTGTACGAATTGGGATTGGGAGGTCATTCCACCAGCTGGGCACAGTCCAGGAAAAGGTCCGTGAGAGTGATTTTGAATTTCTTTGGGATGGCACCACAAGGCGTTGCTCACTTGCAGAGCGCAAACTTCTGGAGGGCACATAGGATTTAACCAGTGAGTTTAGGTAAGTCGGTGCCGTGCCAGTGGTCGTCTTGTAGGCAAGCATCAGAACCTTGAATTTGATGCGAGCGGCTACTGGTAGCCAGTGTAACCTGATGAGGAGAGGAGTAACATGAGCTTGTTTTGGCTCATTGAAGACCACCCTCGCTGCTGCATTCTGGATCATTTGCAGAGGCTTGACAGTACATGCAGGAAGGCCCGCCAGGAGAGCATTACAATAGTCCAGTCTGGAGAGAACAAGAGCTTGGACAAGAAGTTGGGTTGCTTGCTCTGACAGGAAGGGTCTAATCTTCCTAATGTTGTATAAGGCAAACCTGCAGGACCGGGTCGTTGTAGCAATGTGGTCAGTGAAGCTTAATTGATGATCCATCACAACACCTAGGTTTCTGGCTGTCTTCGAAGGAGTTATGGTTGAAGAGCCCAGCTGTATAGAGAAGTTGTGATGAATCAATGGATTAGCTGGAATCACCAGGAGTTCAGTCTTTGTAAGGTTAAGCTGAAGGTGATGGTCATTCATCCAGCTAGAAATGTCACTCAGACAGGCTGAAATGCGAGCAGCTACCGTCGGGTCATTTGGCTGGAATGAGAAGTAGAGTTGGGTGTCATCAGCATAGCAGTGATAAGAAAAGCCATGCTTCTGAATGACAGATCCTAAAGATGTCATGTAGATGGAGAAGAGAAGTGGTCCAAGTACTGAGCCTTGGGGAACCCCAGTAGCAAGGTGGTGTGACTTTGAAACATCACCCCTCCAAGACACACTGAAGGATCTGTCAGAGAGGTAGGACTTAACCCAAAGGAGAGCAGTTCCAGAGATTCCCATCTTTCTGAGGGTGGACAGGAGAATCTGGTGATTAACAGTGTCAAAAGCAGCAGACAGGTCCAGCAAGATGAGTACCGAGGATTTTGAAGCTGCTCTTGCTAGTCGCAGGGCTTCAGTAACCGAGAGCAGAGCAGTCTCAGTTGAGTGGCCACTTTTGAAGCCAGATTGGTTGCTGTCCAGGAGGTTGTTCTGTCCAAGGAACATAGAAAGCTGGTTAAACACAGCTCGCTCAAGTGTCTTTGCAATGAATGGAAGAAGGGATACCGGTCTGTAGTTTTCAAGAAGCGCTGGATTTAGAGATGGTTTCTTGAGCAGTGGGCTTACCCGAGCCTGCTTGAATGCTAAGGGAAAAGTTCCAGAGTGAAGAGAGGAGTTGATAATGTGAGTAAGTGAAGGTATGACTGAAGAAGAGATCGCTTGAAGGAGGTGAGTGGGGATTGGATCAAGTGGACAAGTAGTAGGATGATTGGACAGGAGAATTTTGGAGACTTCCATCTCTGAGAGTGGGGAGAAGGAGGATAAAGAGTGTGAGGATAAAGAGTGTGCATCGGTCATTGTGAAGTTGTCCTCGGACTGCGGTGTGGAGAATTGGTCACTGATGGATCTTGTCTTATTTGTGAAGAAAGCTGCAAAGTTGTCCGCTGTAAGAGTCGATGGAGGAGGCGGAGGCGGCGGATTAAGAAGAGAAGAGAAAGTCTTGAAGAGTGTCCGAGCATCACTGCAGCTGTTAATTTTGTTGTGGTAGTAGGATGTTTTAGCTGTGAAGACATTTGCAGAGAAGGAAGAGAGGAGAGATTGATACACACTGAGGTCCGTAGAGTTTTTTGATTTCTGCCATTTCCTCTCTGCAGCCCTTAGTTTAGAGCGATGTTCACGGAGAACCTCGGACAGCCAGGGGGCAGATGGGGCAGTGCGTGCTGGTCTAGACAACAGTGGGCAAAAGTTGTCCAAGCAAGATGTTAAAGTGGAGCAAAGAGTGTTCGTAGCACTGTTCGTGTCCAGAGCAGAAAACTGAGAGAGTGGTGGAAGAGAGGATGAAACCACAGCAGATAGGCGAGATGGAGAGAGTGAGCGTAGGTTCCGTCGAAAGGTGACCTGCGTTGGAGTGTGTGCCACTTCAGGAGTAAGTGCTAGGTTAGCAGTAATGAGGAAGTGATCAGAGGTGTGCAGTGGAGCAACTGAAGAGGTGTCCACAGAGCAACAGCGTGTGTAGATGAGGTCCAGTTGGTTGCCCGATTTGTGAGTTGCTGTAGTAGACACTAGCTTGAGATCAAATGAGGTGAGCAGAGTTTTGAAGTCAGCAGCCTGGGTTTATCTAGGTGGATGTTGAAGTCACCAAGCAGTACCAGAGGAGTACCATCTTCAGGAAAGCTTGATAGCAGTACATCCAACTCCTCCAAGAAGTTTCCCAGTTGACCTGGGGGACGATAAATGACCACAAAGTGGATTTTAACAGGGTGGGTTACAGTAATGGCATGTGATTCAAATGAACCAGTACCTGTAGGTGATGGCTTAAGATCAAATTTCCATTCTTTGGATATAAGGAGACCGGTACCTCCACCCCTCCCAGTGGTACGAGGAGTGTGGGAACAAGTGAAATTAGTGGAGAGGGCTGCAGGGGTGGCAGTATCTTCAGGTTTGATCCAAGTCTCTGTCAGTGCCATGAGGTTGAGACCGGAATGAGTAGCAATAGAAGAAATGAAGTCTGCTTTGTTAACTGCAGACTGGCAGTTCCAGAGACCAACTGGAATAGAGAGCATAGTAGTAGAGGTGAGAGGGACATGGCGTAAGTTTGTCAGACAGGCTTTCCTGCGACATACGTAGCGTGCTCTCCGAGTGTTAGTAGTGATAGTAGAGATCTGAAAGCACATAGTGACCACAAGTGAAAGATATATTTGGGGACAAACTATACAAAGAGTGGAGAAAAAGAGAAAAGCAATACTCAAGTGCCCTGTCGGTGTCCTTGCTCGGTGCAGTCGCGCAGGTAGAGTCGATTGTCTTTACACTCGTCGGTCTTCACACGAGGAGGGTTCACACGAGGGTTGCCGCGACCGCTGCCGCGGTGAAACCTAGTGCTTTGTATTAGCCTGATTAACTGTAATTAAAGTCAGCAGGCCACGCCTCACTATTTAGCAGATCGAAACCAGGCAGTCCCGCGATAGGCAAACGCAAAACCAAGCGCAACTTTCAGCACGTATTTAACCAGGGTAAGACACACACAATTTAAGCCAAATACTTTCCTAGCAATGATGATCACACACTAGTCTGATGAGAAAACAAGACAAAACACTCACAAGCTGCTGTCCTTCTATGTTGCTCGACTGTTTCTTCTGACAAGTGTTTTACAAACAGCTAATTAAGTACTTTCACTGGCTTTGGCCACGCCTCACTATTTAGCAGATCGAAACCAGGCAGTCCCGCGATAGGCAAACGCAAAACCAAGCGCAACTTTCAGCACGTATTTAACCAGGGTAAGACACACACAATTTAAACCAAATACTTTCCTAGCAATGATGATCACACACTAGTCTGATGAGAAAACAAGACAAAACACTCACAAGCTGCTGTCCTTCTATGTTGCTCGACTTTCTTCTGACAAGTGTTTTACAAACAGCTAATTAAGTACTTTCACTGGCTTTGGCCACGCCTCACTATTTAGAAGTGTATTTAGAAGCATCAGTGAGACAACTGAATAGTGCTGCATAATGTGATGCATAGTGTGTGATTTAACACTTACCTTCTTTGTCTGTTTGTCTACATTTCCTGCAAATACAAACTATCACGACTGCAGCAACAATCAGCAGAGATCCAGCAGCAGCAGCAACAGAGATCAGTACTTTAACAGATGTTGAGTCTGAAACTATACAGATAGACACTCATTATGGTGATCTATTGAGAAGTGAATGAGTGAAAGTGAAAGTAATATTTTTCTGCTTTATTTAATTGAAAAAGCTTTTAGTTTATTCCAATCTCTACTGTGTCACTTCGCTTGGAGAAGGAACCAGGAGAGTACTGAAGTAAAATATTTTAGTTAAATTCAAAAGGAGAAACAAACAGATACGGCACATATGAAAGCGGACATTGAACTAAGAACAGAGGAAACAATTCAAAGACAGACACAGGTGGGATAAAGCTAAAAACACAAATTAATTAAACGGGAAACACATGGAACTAATAGAACTGAAGACAGGAACAGAAAACATGACCAAATAAAGAAAACAGGAAGTGTTGTCCACAACACTGACATACTGCGGCTTACAGTAAAAATCTAATTGGACTTAATTTTCTTCATTTCAGGCTTAAACACCTGTAGTATGCATATAAATATGTACAGTACATACAATTCATCCACTTGAAAAAAAGAAAAACATAGCTCAACAATTTTCAAAAATGTTATTTATAAGCATAAAATACTGAACATGTCTTGAAGATGTGCATTTACTGAGTACGTCCGAATGATTGCACTGTATTTTTTTGTTGTTATTATTATTATTATTATTATTATTATTAAATGCTTTAATTCATTTTAAATCCATTTTTAATCATTTCAAAATGTTATTCTTTGCTTTTGTTGCTTTTTCTAAATATTTCACTTTAATTTATGTAAAACACTTTGGATTACCACTGTGTATGAACTGTGCTATATCAACAAATTTGCCTTGCCTTTTATCAATGTAACCAGCTACAGTCATTTAAATCAACTAAACCCATTTTAATCAAATTTGTATAAATTTATATTATACACATAAGAGCTTCTGTACCTGCACATGGCTGACAGAGTTTGCTGATGTCCAGATGTGTGGTCTGGTTTGTGATGGGATTGTTGATCACACAGCTGTAGCTGTTTTTCTCCTGATATTCCACCTCCAGAGGTAGAGAGAGACTGATGCTGAGATCAGACACACTGATGCTGGACAATAAACTGTTTCCTTTGTACCAGGAGAGAGTCACATGACCCACATTCACCACTGAACACAACAATGAACAATTCTGCTGTGATGAAGATGATGATGATGAAGACGAAGAACAGTTTGAAGAGTTACTGATGACAGGAAGAGGCAGACGAGCTGAGAAAGATTAGAAACAAACATGTTAAGTGAGAGTTCGTGATGTCATTCAGAGAAAACTAAATATTTAGGATGCATTTACTTTTAAAACTATTGCAAATAAAAGACAAATATTTATCTCACCATAGACAGTCAGATTAAAACTTTTGCTAACATTTCTGATAATCTGTAGTGTATAGAGTCCAGTGTGTTCAGTTCTGGTGTTTGTGATGGTCAGAGATCCAGTTTGATGATCCAGCTTCAGTCTGTCTCTGAATCTCTCATCAAGAACATCATCATATACAGTGACGCTGCCGGCCAGTACATCGATTTGAGCTACTGAAGTGTTTTCAGATCCAAACCTCCACAGAATCATATCATCATCCATCATTTCATTAAGACCAGAGTCTAGAGTGACTGAATCTCCCTCCAGCACTGACACTGACTTCACTGCATTAACACCAAATGTACCTGAAGAGTTTGATCAAAGATGAAAGCGTCTTAACTGGTATGTATTCAATAGTGAAATGAAGAACCAAGACAAAAAAAATAATAAATGAAACGAGAAATAGATAGACAGGGTTTGGGAGATAAATCATCATTAATATATATATATATATATATATATATATATATATATATATATATATATATATATATATATATATATATATATATATATATATATATATATGTTTCATTTATTTATTTTTTTCTCCATCCATATATATATATATATATATATATATATATATATATATATATATATATGGATTTAGTGAGCTCATGTGAACAGACTAACTGAATCTGTCCTTAATTTGATCGTAAATTGATTGTACAATAGTTTTCCTTTTCAATTTCAGAATGTATTTTACTCCGATATAATGAATGCAAATCAATCTTCTTACCCTATATAAAAATCAAAGCATGACCTAAATCAGCAAACTCATTAAATAATAATAAAAAATAGATTTGTAACTTACCATCCAATTGCCACAAACACAAGCATAACAAAATGACAACATGAACCATTTTCTCTGAGCACTCTTAATATTATAATGAAACTCTATGAAGACAGCTCAGACTTGACAGAAGTGTGATGTAAGTGTTTGTGTGTGGATCCTCCCCCAACAGGATTCGACCACCCTTCACTGACCACACACTAGGGTTTCACTTAAATTACAGCTAATATATGGCATTTATTTAGATTCACTATACAGTGGCAGAAAACAATATCTACAGGCAGATGTTAAATGATTATTGCAGTTTGTTATCATGGGATTTTTTTTTACCTTAATTTATAATGCTCAGCCTGTGTGGATGTGCTATAGTGTCTATGAGTGATGAGTAAGAATAATCGGTTCCTGTAACTCTCAATGGACTGTTTCTCATACATCAGTAAAGGTTTTTTTTTTTGTTTTTTTTTTTTGTTTTTTTTTTAAAAGGAAGTTAAATTGTAAGGTTCATATTAAAAAAGGAAATGAAAACACTCTTTACCCACCTAACCTACTACTGACCCACACGCATAAACTCGCATCCAGTAAAACATAGCGGGTTTCCATCCAATCTGCTCACACATTTCTTTGAAGATAAACGTGACCACAGAATGTTTCACTTTGACACATCAACTACGCGCATTGATGATCGCGTTCATTCTCTTCGTTAAAAGAAAGAAAGAAAGAAAGAAAGAAAGAACATTTTCTTATGGGCGTGTTTAAATTTAATGTGGTTTAAAAAAAAATATCGTCTGTATTGTGCAACCATAGCGGGGGCGGAAAATGTTCTTCACCTTCAAGGCATTTAAACAAAACGAAAGTAAACTTTTCCATAGATTACGTGATTTTCTGAGAAACGAGCCTCGAAACGAAAATGAAACTCTTTATGGATTTAGCCTATGTTTCATAAGTAACATCATTAATAAATTGATCTACAGGTTTAGGCTGGCGCTGGTCACCCTGAATAACCAGCTGATGCTCAAACATTAAAAGCTGACAATAGTTGCACAAGCTAAAACCGGCATACGAGCAGGTGTATGACAGCTTTCAGCAGCTAAAACCAAATTGCATTGTAGATATTTAACTTGCTTATTACTATGAGTTGACGAACAGAAAACTAATATAATAAAAACACGATAAACAACCTCCTCCTCTCTCCTCCCCCATCTGACATACCTACATTAATAGCAAGAAGTTACTATCGCTTTCTTTATACAGCAACAACGGCACCAGCATAACTTCTCTCTTTACAATTACTTTTCTTTATTGAAACATCTGATTGATCAGGAGAATATCAGCTGTAAACATGGGAGGCTTCCTTGTGCTCACTTTGTTTGTTTTTCTTGTTGATGGTAAGTCATTTGAATTAAATTGCATGTGATATTTTCTTAAATAAATGTCTCTGGCAATCTCTCTCTCTCTCTCTCTCTCTGTCTCTTTCTACACTGTATATAGGTTAGTATAAAATCTAAATTTAAATAGAGCGATCTAACTCCAAGTAAGGACCGATTGCAAGTAGCCTACACCCGGCTGCAGCCTGCAGATCGAGGCGGGGCTGCACCTGGGGCGGGGTTGCACATGTAGCCCCGCCTCACACATACTCTGATTGGTTCGATCATCTTTCATAGACATTAATGAAAGGAAATGTGTGCGAAGTTGGTGTAAGACAGAGTTGTTTAAAAAGCCAAAAACGCTGTGCAGTTTTACAAAGCCTTTATTATAAAGCAGGTGTTTAATTGTTAACTTGTCTCACTATGTCTGATTTATTGAATCACGAGATGTTAGCTGCTGCAAGTTTAATCTTCTAGACCAATCGAATTCACAAAAGAATTAGGGACATTATTAAACACTTAATGTGAAAGTACGTGGCTTTATACATTAAAAATGTTTTAAAAAGACCAAACTCAGTAAACAAATTATTATTAAAGCATTCTACTCAGAGACAAGCAGATATGATGACAGAATACAAACGCTACGCGTTAAGAATTTTCCTCCCATAACCTGCTTGTCTGTAAATAGAATGCTTTATTAAAAATGTTTGGCATTTGGAGACACCCAGACAGCAAGCAGTTTTGGCCCAGATCCGGCCCACATCTGGCCAACATGGATTTCACACGGGCCAGATGTGGGCTGGATCTGGGCCGAAACTGCTTGCTGTCTGGGGAGCGGAATGTTGCTGCTCGGATCGTATTCGAATTCTGAGTATGGGTCACCATACTTGGCTGTATTCACTGTCAGTTTCACTGTCACTTTCAAATTAACTCACCAATTGAGCATACACTCTAAACATAACAGTCAATCAGAAAACGAAAGTTTTGCTTTGATATTCAAAGAAATGATTCCAGCTTCTGTTTCACTTCACTAATATGACCTTCAATGGTTGACTAAACAGATGATAAAGTGGTCAAGTAGTTAATGTATTTAATGTTTATCTGCGATTATCCTACCTCACATTTTCTTTTCACTATGAAAAATGTAGAACAGTAAATCCCATCTTCTATGATTGTATTCACCGAAATCATCTTTTGCCATTTAGACAACAAACAGTTAAAGTTAAGAAAGACAAAAATATTGTTTGTCACTGTCTCCAGGTCTGGTTGCTGACACATCTGGATTTAACTTGCTGTCAGTGATGGAGGGACACAATGTGACTCTAGGCACAGGTGTTACCAAACAACAACGTGACAAGATGCTGTGGTATTTCAACAATACTCTGATAGCTCTGATCAATGGAGATCCCAGTACTAGTTGTCTGTATTATGGTGTTGGAGGGGTATTCAGAGACAGACTGGATGTGGACTATGAGACTGGATCTCTGATCATCACAGATATCAAATCTCAACACGCTGGACGTTATGAAGCAAATTTCATCCAAAGCAAGAGCACGGGAACCAGCCAAAGCTTGAATCGAAACAGCAAGTGTGACGGCACAAAAATCACCAGAAAAATGAGCAACATCGGCGAAGCCATAAAAACTTTAAGTGTTTCTGTCACTGGTGAGTATATATAATTCAGTCATTCAGGGATCCATTCACTGACATGCTGCATTTTACAAACAAATATGGTTAAACTCAGCAGTTCTTTGAATGTGGACATTTAGATGGTATAAAAATATCATAATTTGGTCCTCTAAGACCTTTTATCAGAAATAAAATTAGAATTGATCACTTTGACTAATGATGTTAATTATTCCACAATAACAGCCGATATTAGAAACAGGACACTGTAGGTGGTTTGTTCCCTGTTTGGAAAGGTTTTCCTGCAGCTACAAATAAATCGAAATGGCTTAAGAAAAATAAATGAATTAAAAATAATACTAAATAAAAATAACTGTGTTTTTTTTATTTTTATTATTTATTCATTATCATTCCCTTGTGTTTTCCAGCCTCTCTCTCTAGTACTGACAAACCCAACATAGTATCATACAATGGGGACAAGGAACACGAGCATGAAAGCAGTATGTTTTCTCCTCCCTTCCTTCTTTATTTATGTACAATAGATCACAGAACAAATACTAGTTCATTTATAAAGGCACATTGTTCTAAAGAGTGACCGCCTCCAACATATTCCTCCCATATTGATCTTTGACAGTCATATTCAGGTTTGTCAGCAATGATTTTATTGTTAGTATTATAACTGTTATTTTATGTATAATGTTATTTATTTTCAACTGACTGTAATCTTAAATATCTTATTTGAAATAAATCAATCAAAAGATTTAGCAATGTATTTAATAAGCAATAATCTCAGAAATTTTAACAGAGGAATTAGTCTTTCAGATCTCTATAGGATCTTTGAGAGGGTCCATAAAGAGAATATATCCAGTGAAAACTGTACAACAGACTGTCAGATTCACTCACACTAATGTCTCTTTTCTTAATTCAGGTCTGTCTTTAGGTCTTATAGCTGGAATATGTGTTGGTGTGTTGCTGCTAGCTACAGCTGCTGTTCATGGTGTGATTTACTATCATTGCAGGAGATCTAGCAAGGGCAAGTATCAGCTACATATAAGAATTTGACAGAAAAAACATCTTTATTAAGCAAAATTAGTGTTTAATTGTCTTTGCGGTTTTTTTTTTTAACAGAAAACATTGAAAAAAACAAGTCTGAGAAGCTGCTGAAAGTCCCATTGTGAGGTAAGACACTGCATTATTGTACATTGAACTTGAAATCAATTTATTTTAGCTATATTTAAATAATAAAAAAAAAATTTAGTTGACTAACTTTCAACATTTTATTTAAATGTAGCTAAAATGAAGGTATACGGATTAATAAATGCCTTCCGAAGTGAAGCGATGCATTTTTGTAAGAAAAATATCCATATTTACAACTTTTATAAACGTTAATCTCTGAAGTAGCATCCATCAGATGATGTAGGCCAGGGGTCGGCAATCTACAGCACGTGTGCCAACAGTGGCACGCAGATGGATGAACGCTGGCACGCGAGCGATAGCGAAAACTGCATACTGACGTACATTCTTAGGTAATAACTTCTCATAGTCACAAAGGAACTGATAGGAACTATAAAAACTATTAAAGTGTGAGAATTAAGTTGCGCTAGTCGCTGCACATACTTGGCGCTTCAGATCAAATCCTCAGCGGTCTAAATGTGCTCGTCAATCTCAAAATGACTGAGATGGCCAATCAAATCAAAGTAGGCGGGGTTTACTGTTCACAGAAGCAAAGTGCAAAGCGTCAGTTTAATGTTAAAGTTGGCACGTCATGCCGAAAAGGTTGCCGACCCCGGATGTAAGTATAGTGTAAACTCCTTTGAGAATATGCTAGTCTCTCGAGGAACAAGTTTTGTTTACAGCAAAGGAAATAGAGTCCTATTGGCTTATGCTTATGCTGAAATCTCAGACATTTGTCTTTACAAATCTTTAATTTTGTACTACTAATTTGTGACTGGTGTTTTGTTTTGCTTTCTCCTCTGTCACTCGCGTATTCGTCATTGTGTTTGCCCACATCCTACGTCATCCGGTGGACAACACTCTCGTGAACGTGCGCACGACAGGTAGCAAAGCTACAGATAATGGTTTATTAAGTTGTAAATATGGATATTGTTCTTACCAAAATGCTTTGTGGCGCATCAAAGGGCCTTTATTAACCCCTCTCGGAGCTGTGTGGACTTCTTTTATAATGGATTGGTTCAGTTCCTATGGACATTATATTCTGGGCTACCATCCACTCCCATTATAAAGCTTGGAAGAGCCAGGATGTTTCTAAATATAACTCTGATTGTATTCGTCTGAAAGAAAAATGTCATATATGAGGCTTGAGGATGAGTAAATCATGCAGTCATTTTCATTTTTGGGTGAACTATTCCTTTAATATAACGTAATTTATGTCACCATGTTGCCATTTCACATCATCAAAATAATGTCGACCCAACATATGTATAAAACAATGTGCTGTTTATTTTTTTTAATAATACAAGTCTTTCATGGGTTTTCTACTGCACCTTTCAGACACATCACGTCTATTATATTAAGCCATATAAGCCTTAATACTCGGGGTTCCCTTTAAATGGAAATCTTGTTAACTTGATGACAGATGTGATGATTTTTTAAAACAAATAAATAAACTTTAAACATTGTTTATTTATTTCTCTTTGTTTTCTGTGATTACTTGTTTTCTTACAGAACGACAAAGGTCGAGCGATTTGACAAGATTGTAACAAGAACTGGGCCCCCTCAGACTCAAATATAAGGAGAGCAAATTAGTGGGAAGAACAGTGAACCAAATCTTTTAAAATGTTCATTAAAAGTACAAATTACTATTTACTAATTACTATTAAATTTGAATGTTCCTGGAGTGGCTGTTTGAGTGTTTCTGCAACCACGAGGTGGAGGCAGTCTCTGTAATACCTACCGAAATGGAAATGTTTTTTTCGTTGGACATAACTAGACTGTGTAAGTGTTGTTAAAATGCTATCGAAATTATTTTTATTAGCTTTTATTTGCATCTCTGTACTATGTATTATCCAACTATGAAACTTACATAGCACAAAGTTGCTTTTTGAAGCTACAGTTCATTTCTCCACAGAGAAACATATTAAGCTATTCTGTATAAGAGAACCACTAATTTTACATAGATATATTCCACATGAAGTACTACACTACCCATATAATAGTATATAATACTGTCTGTGAAAACTGTTTAAATGCTGTAAACAAAAATTCACGTGTAGACCAAATAAGAGCTGTAAAAATCTCCCTCCTGATTATATGGGGATATAACCACCCCAAAATCGTGGCATTAATCACTTACCCCATATCTGAGTTTGATACTTGCACTTCTGCCTCTTATTTTTTTTTTTTTCCTATGTGTGTACTTTAGTGTTATAATTAAACAAATCATATGCAAAAAATAAAATAAAATTGTATAGCTTACTATTTGATACAAATCTTGTATTGTTTAACCAGTTTTAAAGTTTTACTACAATTTGTTCCTGAAATCCACACTTTTGAAATCAAGATAAATCAAAGGTAATCAAACCAAGCACAACCTAATAAAACAAGTTTCATGGATAAAGGGCTTTGTAAAAAAAGATCATGTTTGTGGATATTCTACTAATATTAAAAACACATGGGCCATTCTTGAAAGGCTTATTCTGCAATGGGTATAAAAAATCTGGTCCCATTGATTTGGAAACATGTTTCTTCTCCCAACATTTAGACTGATTTATTTAAATTTGTTCATGGTGTTTAAATCTCTGTTTGCCATTTGTTGTTCATATAGGAATTTACTTTAATAATGTATCTAATAATTTACTTACAACATAAATCCTATAACATGTGCTTGCTTATGTGGATCAGTAGGCCTGTCCCTAAACACATATACAAGTAAACCCTTTTTTTTTTTTAAAAACATGTATTTTATATTTATACAGGTGTGTAGTAAATGTCATTTATGTAATTCCTTCACCTCATCTGTCAATAAAACTCTTAACACAGAATCAGTTGAAGTCTTTATTCAGCAAAAGCAATCTACTTGTATCTTTGGAATGAAAATATACAAATTACTGTATGTTTTGATATAGCCATTTGTTATTAAACTACAAAACATTGTAATTGTTATAAGTTTTTAGAAAATAAGCAAAACATTGTTAAAGTACGACAAGGTTGTGGATTTCAAAACTTGACCTATACACATTTGAGTCAAAATTATTTTCAAGTGCACCACAATGCAGTTTATGATTAAAGACGTTTTTTTAATTTATTTTAATTATATAGTGCATTTTATCTACTAAATTTCTAAATTTTGGGGCAAATAAATAAATTAAAATACAGAGATTAAGCATGTTTATATTCCAGTTCATATGTGCATTAAAAAAACATCCAGCTTTCACTTTTGTTATTAAAAACATTTTTTTGAATGACTGAGTAAACAATTAGGAATGACACAGAATAATCATCATAAACTTTAGAGTTCAGGAGATTGTGTTGAACAGGACCACATCCCTAAATGAATTGAAGCAACTGCCATGAGATTGGTTGATTAGATAATTACATTAATGAGAAATTGAACAGGTGTTCCTAATAATCCTTTAGGTAAGTGTAGATCTGCGATCTATTTACACTATGTGCGTGAATAGGTGGGCGGGGCTAAACAGGCAGTGATGGCGTAGTAGCAGGCGTTGATCATCTTCTGTGGAGGCGGTGTTTAAGCACACTATTACATCATAGAGTCCTACATTCCACAAACGTTGTTTTAGCAGACTGGCTTCAATATAAGCTGTTTTTAGACTAACAAGAGTGTATTGAGTTCTAAAACTTGCTTTTATGATACAGTGAGCCCATATATGTCAAAAGATCAAGGGAATTTCAATTTCTAATTTCATGACCCTTTTAAGGCTCCACCTGGCTCTTTCTTCTCTTTGGCTCCACCCCTTTTTGGCTTCATTGTTCTCTTCCTTCCCTCCAGATGCACCTCAGTCCTCACTTCTGGTGTTATCCTGTCAGACCCTTTTCTTCGCCTCTATCCCTGAATCCGGCAGCATTGCCTCGGACTACTGTGCATAAGATACCATGCTGAACCATTGCCAAAGCCCTCTCCCTCTACCTTTGAACAGTCTGATATGACACAGTGTTTAGTTGATTTTCCCATGTTTCCATTCAGTTTTCTATAGTCACTATAGTCTAGAATGAAGTACATGACATTTGCTCAGATTTTGCCCCAGTCTGCAGTCTGGAGAAGCTGACACTAGATGCTGAAGGCAGAGCCAGTCTATAGATTTGATTTGACCTATTTCATAGAAAAGTGAGTCATGTATGATGGTCACAGACTCCAATTTTTTTTTATTCTTAGACTATGAATCCATTCAGATGGAGGAGACCAGATGTCTGATATTTTGAGTGGATTTTAGAAAGCATATTGTTTTGTGAACCACATTAATGTCTGATAGTGTATGATTGCTTGATTCTCAGTTTTTTTACTTATCGGGAAAAACAGTGTAATTGACACTCAATACAGTTTAAACTGAAATGTTAAATAATATTCACCTGATGGCCACAAATGTACTGCAAACCTTTGATACAGTTCAGAAGAAAACACTGGTCATTTTTATTTTAGCAGATGAAACCTATTTAAACTAAGAAATGTCACAATATTAATGGATTTCTGTTCTGTTTTCACCTTTAATAGTTTTTGTAAGATCTGATGTCATTGACCAAAACAACAACAGCAGCCACAGCAGCCACGCCCATCAAAGCAGTGACGACCAGTCGGATCACAGCTTCAACTGTATCACAACACTGGACACAGACTTCTGGGGGTGTAAAAAAGTCTGTAATAAAAAAAGAAGTAATAATAGTGCTGTCATTTTTAACAAGATGGTTTATTCTCTGTCACAATCTCAAAATTGTGTTAAAAAACATTAATATCATGGCTGGTTTACCTGCACGTGCCTGACAGAATTTAGTGAAGTTGAGCTGTTCATATTCTGATGAAGATGAAGATGATGATGAAGACCGAGAGTTTCTGCTGATGGCACGGACAGGCAGACGAGCTGAACATGACATAAATATTCACAACATAGGTCAATAAGACACTGGTTTAAAAGTTTGCCACTGAAGGCAATTTCAGTAAACACAGGATTGGAAACTTTTTGAAACAGTTATGAAATAATTAAGCCTCTTTTACTAAAATCACTTGACTGCTGGTGTGATGTGTACTCTACGAAAAATAAGTTTATTCAAGTGTGCTATTAGTATACTTCTTTTAAACTAAAATTAGAAAAGTATGCTTTTAGTTTACTTTTTATGTACTTATCAGAAATTAGCTTTATGTGCTCTTCAGATATATACTTAATATTACATTTAAGTATACTTGAATTATTCTTACAAAAAGTCTAAATATATTTGAGCTATAATCCTAGAATCCATGTTTTCATTATTATACAGTAGAGGGCGCTAGTACACTTCTTCTGCACAGAATTTCCAAAATAACACAAGTGATGAAGAAAAAAGAAACACCAGATACTAACCTGTTTTTATACTGTCTATGATACGAACACATGTACTCTAACACGATCATCTGACATGAATAAGAAGCCGGAAAAGTTAAATGTACATATATGGAACAGCTGGAGGACCGATTTGACTATTGGGTCAACTGACAACGTGATTGTGTATAAAAAGAGCCTCTCAGAGAGGCAGTGTCTCTCAGAAGTCAAGATGGGCAGAGGATCACCAATTCCCCCAATTCCCCCAATGCTGCAGCGAAAAACAGTGGAGCAATATCAGAAAGGAGTTATTCAGATAAAAATTGGAAAAGAGCATAATATCATCCAAACATTCAGAGAATCTGGAACAATCTATTTAAAACAATTTAAAATCAACTTATTTTTTTCCCTTAAAATGATATATTTTCTCAGTTTAAACATTTGATATATCATCTATGTTGTATTCTTAATAAAATACTGAAATTTGAAACTTCCACATCACTGCATTCTGTTTTTATTCCCAATTTGTACAGTGTCCCGACATTTTTGTAATCGAGTTTGTACTTAGAACTGTCAAGATCATTAGTTGGAGTGCCCATGATCTTCAGTAGAGGGCACTCCACTCAGGACTCATGACTCATTCAGAACTCCATTTCCCATACTGCCTCATTCCTGGTACTGATTGCACACAAACACCTGCATCTGCACTCACACCTGCACCTCATTTCAGGTAATACACACACACATATACACTGGAAAAAGTAATAAGTAAATTTACTTAATTTTTATTTGGCAAGTTTTTGCACAATCATTTTTCAAGTAAATTTAACACATTTGGAAATTAAGTAAATCTACTTAACTAAGTTAAGTAAAAAAAAAAAAAAAAAAAAAAAAAACATAAGTATATTTTGAGTAAATTTTTATTAAATAATATTAAATTAATGTATTTAGCAGACACTTTTATCCAAAGCAACTTACAGTGCATTCAGGCTAACAATTTTCACCTATCATGTGTTCCCGGGGAATCGAACCCCAAACTTGCACTTGCTAATGCAATGTTCTACCACTGAGCTACAGGAACACTTCAAGATCTTGTGAAAAAATAAGTGAAAATTTCACTTGCTTACTTTTTATTTTGGAAAAGTTTTTACACTAACAAGAAACCCGAAACAGATATTCTAGAAATTTCTAAATGTAAAATATTTTTTTTCAAAACAGTTTTATAAAATGAGGGTAAATAAGTCACTCACTTCTGTCCCTTTAAACCAGTTTACAGCAAAGACAGCACGAAGGAATGGATGCACATGATAAATATTCTGCAATTAAGAAAACAGACAAAAGAAATAGCACTGTAAAACCCGAGAAGTTAACTTTACTCAAACCGTTTGAGTAAATAGATTGCCTTGATTTAAACCATGTAAGTTTTAAAACTTTGCATTTAAGTAATTAAGTGATTAACTAAGTGCTGATTGAGCATTGGTGATGAACAGCTGCTGTTAACAAACAGAATCACTGAAGAAAAGAGAAACACATCACGGCCACGGAGGCCGGTATTAACCTGTTTATGTTCTCTGTTTCAGTTCCACCTGACCAGACTTGCTCTCCTGTGCCATGGACTCCACTGTGGTGGTTCTCTGCTCTGCCCTGGTGGGCTTCTGTCCCATCTGCTCGGCTGTGGTGGTCCTCTGCTCCGCCCTGGTGGGCTTCTGTCTCATTTGCTCAACTATGGTGGTCTTCTGCTCCACCCTGGCGGGCTTCTGTCCCGTCTTCTCGGCTGTGGTGGTCCTCTGCTCCACCCTGGTGGGCTTCTGTCCCATCTTCTCGGCTGTGGTGGTCCTCTGCTCCGCCCTGGTGTGCTTCTGTCCCATCTGCTTGGCTGTGGTGGTCCTCTGCTCCGCTCTGGTGGGCTTCTGTCTCGTCACTCCCACGCTACCTGCTCTGCCCTGGCGGGCCCTTGTTCCCAAGTTAAGCCCACGGCGGGTCCCTGTTCCTGAGTTAAACCTTGATCCCGAGTTAAACCCATGGTGGGCCCCTGTTTCCCATGTTATGCCCAGGAAGGGCCCCTGTTTCCCATGTCAGGTGCAGCAAGGGCTCCTGATCACCATGTTAGGCCCAGGAAGAGCTCCAGTTCCGCCTGCTCTGCCCCGGTCCCCGGCCACCGCACTTCCACACGGACCTGGCCTTCCGTCCCTCCCCCTGTTTCACCTCTGCTCCACCACCCTCCTAGATTATCTTGAGCTTCTGGAAGCCGCTCCTTTGGGGGTGGGGGCTGTGTCACGATCATTAGTTGTAGTGCCCATAATCTTCAGTTGAGGGCACTCCACTCAGGACTCATTCAGAACTCCATTTCCCATCCTGCCCCATTCCTGGAACTAATTGCACACAGACACCTGTACCTGCATAGGGAAGTCGTGGCCTAATGGTTAGAGAGTCAGACTCCCAATCGAAAGTTTGTGGGTTCGTGTCTCGGGCCGGCAGGAATTGTGGGTGGGGGGAGTGCATGTACAGTTCTCTCTCCACCTTCAATACCACGACTTACGTGCCCTTGAGCAAGGCACCGAACCCCCAACTGCTCCCCGGGTGCTGCAGCATAAATGGCTGCCCACTGCTCCGGGTGTGTGCTCACAGTGTGTGTGTGTGTTCACTGCTCTGTGTGTGTGCGCACTTCAGATGGGTTAAATGCAGAGCACAAATTCTGAGTATGGGTCACCATACTTGGCTGAATGTCATGTCACTTTCACTTTCACTCACACCTGCACCTCATTTCAGCTACTACACACACATATAAGCAGCACACTCACTCCACCAGATTGGAAAGTCTTGTTTAGCCCTGCCTACATTTCTGAGCGTTTGTTATTCCCATGTTTGACCTTTGGACTGTGCATTCCGTCTCTGATTCTCTACTGCCTGTCCCGATCTCTGCTTGTTTCTGGTTATCCCTGACACACCTGATGCCATTCCTGATCTCTGCCTGTCTGACCAGTCTGTTTAATAAATGCTGCAATTGGATCCGAACGTCTCTGACTCTCTCTTCGTAACAAGAACACTGATATTTGTATACTACATAAAGTATACTTAAAAATATACTTGAAGTTAACATAAGTATACTTAGTCAAATAAACTTGAAAAATACTACTTTTTGGTAATGGTACTCAGAAACACTGAGTAGTGCTTTTGTATCCACCTTTTTCTTCAAGGTGGAGGTAAGCCTCTCTGCGAGACTTCCGGGTTCATTATCAGCTATAGGGAAATAATGAGAAGAATAACAACCTGCAGTAAACACTAAAACTGTTTGCACTACAAACCTGTGTTAATTAAGATAATACATTAAAATAATATGGTAAGACACACCATTGTCAATATCAAACAGAAAATTAACTGTTTTGTATAGCTAAAAATAGCTGTACATAATAAATAATTATTAAAATAATGACGTCATTATAAAGAATAAAAATTAACTTTTTTTACAACTATATATATTCTACTTTTTATCTCATAAATGGGCTTAGAACCATAGAACCGTGTGTTTCTTCAAGATAGAATATAATCACAATGTTAAGAGGCATGGCAGGTTAAATCTTAGCCTGTAATATGTAACTCACCATACACAGCAAGACTGAATCTCTTGCTCACTCTGTTGCTCTGTAGTTTATAGAGTCCACAGTGTTGTTTTGTGATGTTTGTGATGGTCAGAGATCCGGTTTGATGATCCACTGTCAGTCTGTCTCTGAATCTCCCATCAAGAACATGATCATATATAGTAAAGCGGTGTGTAGTTACATTGATTTCAGCTATTAAAGTGTTTTTAGTTCCAAACCTCCACAGAATCAGATCATCATCCATTATTTCAGTAAAACCAGTTTCTAGAGTGACTGAATCTCCCTCCGTCACTGACACTGATGTCACTTCATCTGTTTCACCAAACATACCTAACAAAACAGAATCACAAAATAAGTGTTCACACTTGTAGTTCGGTTTTGCTTGTTTGTTTGTTTTTTTAGTCCTGCTTCACTAAGAGTTCATGTTGGCATTATAACACCAAATCTAAATACAAAAATAAATAAAAATGTGATGTATGATGTACATAAGCCTAATCTATATTTTTGTTATGGAACTTTCAAAACATTGCTATGTGCTGTGTGCTAGGCTAAATGCACTCATAGTATTCGGATGTATGTGACTATATGGTATCTTTCTCAGATGGGATCTCACAAAAAAGCTTAAAAAATGAGGAGTCAAAACAGCGGCAGGAATTCTTCCGTTGCACACGGATGAAGAACAAAGGCCACACTATTTTTGGTAGATTTGGGAATTTTGGTCTAGTTTTTAATAGTTCACCAAGTAAGTACAGTAATCAATGTAAACAAGCAGTGCAAAACAATATTGTTATAACAAAATCAGGACTTTACAAAAACAATATTTTAAAATAAACAAGTAAGAGCAAGAAGCGGTGTCTTAAAATGAAGATGATTATAACTTACCAACCAGATGCCACAAGCAGAACAAAACAAACATTTGAAACATTTTCAGATTACAGCACTTTAAATATGTGAACACTTCTGTGATGGACAGCTTGTGGACAACAGGAGAGTGTTAAAATGCGATATAGTGTTGCTCGTGATACTTCAACCAATAATATTTGACCAACACCCATCCATTGCACATGTACATGCTCTTCTTGCATGCATTGGTTGTAATTCTTAGAAATAATTATCTCACTCTCATAGAAGCAGACCTGATGTTGTATAACACTATCACTATATATATTTTTTTTTTCTTTTCTTTTTTTTTTCTTTGAAGAATGCAGAAGCTGTTTGTCCAGCAAACAGATCAAACCACAACTCTGTAAAGATGCCAGTAAGAGTTTCACTTTGACTCACAAGCTGAGCTGCACAAGCATCACATGCATTCAAGTGAATATTATTCCTGTTTTCTCCTGTGCTTTGTTATATTATACATTTTTGAAAAATTAGTGATTCTGTTTTCCCATAGAAAACCACAGCTCATGGTTTTGTTTTACTAGCACATAGAATGGACATTATACCATGAATGCAATAGCTGTGGTGAAGTGAAACTTCTGTGGTCTGCCTTATTTTCAAGAAATGTTAAACCTGAAGAGTAGAAAACCTGTGTATTATTGGATGCCAGAAGCATGTGTCAGTTGTTTGTTGGTAAAGAGTCTTTTATTTCCTCTCCTGTTGATGCAAACCTCACACTCTGACTTCCTTTTCATGAAAACAGCGTTACAGACTCTATTTCACACAGCTAAGCATTATGAATAATGTTATGTATTTATTTCACGACACTAATACTTCCTGTTCTGACATGTGTATATATGCACATATAGAGACACTGTCTCAAAACAAAGACTATTATTGTCTGTCACTTTATGGCGAGTCTTAATAAGTGCTCTATATTGTGATGACAGCTAGTGTGCTCACTGATGGAGAGGATCCACACACGCTGCATAAATTACACACTTTTTATATTTTCATTATAATATTGTATAATGTTGCAGTCCTCAATGACAACCCTTTATGTTCCACTTCTGGTCAGCTTGTGTTTGTGGCCACTAAGTAAGTTACAAATGTTTTATTCTGTTTTAGTTCATGCTTTGTTTTTATTCTGTAGTATTGTGCTGGATTTTCATTTGTTATTTCCAGATAAAAGATTTGAGCAGTTATGTTAATGTGAGATCTAATTTGGACTTGAGTATCTTGTCATAGATCTCATTATGGACAGATTGAGTCAGCCACACATAAGCTATACTATGTTCTCACTTTTGGTTTGAAATAAACTACTGATACCAACATAAATGTAGCTTTAATCCAAAAAACAGTGTAATTACCATTTACAAAAAATGGATGTAAAAAATGACATATTAAACTATTTTTATTTGTTTGGCCACCAGATGGCCCCTAGTTTCCAATCAAGTTTAGAGGAAAGAATTTGCCAGCGAAGCTTTCTTTCACCATCACTAAACAGTGAAACCACACATATTTCCATCTTTACCCTTAAAACTCCAATAAATGTCAGAATGTTTATATTTTGGCACTAGATGGCGCTCAGACAAAATTACATTCAAAGTAAAAAAAAAAAAGAAAAGAGTCTGTCTTTGCAAAATGTGTTGCTGTTGGATTTTGCTTTTGCCAGCACTTTATACAACTGAAAAATATACATTGTTTTTTTTTTTTTTTTTAGCAGTGTTGTTAGCAGTTAATTATCCCCCAAAGTGAAAATCAATCAATAACAACATCATACATCTGCATGATATAACAATCACGGCAGTGAACAATATATTGCATTTACTTCTAAAATGATGGCGAAAACAGGTTATGAACTGTTTTGTGGTTGATATGAAGAACATCAGTAGTTTTGAGAAATACCTGCCTGACTTTAACTATAAGCTCTTTATATTGGAGAATAGCACATGCAGTGTACTCGTGTAGGTCAGTATATATCAAAACTCTGCTTCATCGATGCAAACATTTAGATTATCTCCTGGCTAAAATCTGCAAAATATTACTGAGACATTAAGATATTATAAACTTTAACATCATAGTTTTCTGTAAAGCTGCTTTGAAACAATTGCTATTGAAAAAAGCGCAATAGTAATAAAGCTGACTTCACTCGAATTGACTGATATGTCTTCACATACTGTTTTATCTGAGATAGTTGTGTATCTGTTAGGTTCAGGATTTCATGGTAAAGTGGTTAGTTCATGCTAAAGTCAGACTGTGAGTTTCATAAGAAATGGAAATGGAAAAAGGCATTTAACCACACGCTAATGACGCCTTAGCAGTGTCTGTGTTAAATGTCAACCGCAAACATTCAAGCAATGTTCAAGAACAACTGTTTGTCCACCAGAAGATCAGCACAGATGTCATAAATCAGATGCAAAATTTTTTTTTTTTTTTTTGAGGATTTAAAAAAAAAAAAAACATTCTTTAAGAGGCTATAAGAGTCAAGCATGAAAATGTTCCAGTGTGCCACAAGATTAAAGTCATTTGTTCAAATTCCCTGTATTACAGCTTTAAACAGCTCAGATGAAACGACAGACTCTGAGGTAGTCACAGGAGCTTCCTGTGAAAGTCACAAAGCGGGTCTGATACATGTCTGATCATTTCCTCTTGTTGATAGGTGCATATTCCACATCATCATCCTCTTTAACATCCTGTAAAAAACACAAGATAGCAATTTCAATTAAAAAATTAAGACTTAGTTCTGTGACATCATGTTGTTTTCTAAAAGCATTGTAAAAGAGTCACAAAAGCATGAACAGTATGTGAACAGGACTGTGATGTCATGAGCTGACATAGGAAATACTTCATGAGTGAGCACTGGGAATATTAACTATGTAGATCTGCTTTAGTTAGACTGAGGAAATGGTGTTGTATGTGTTGTTAAATATGAGTCACGGTTTCACACACACTGAATACTGATCTTGTGACTTTTATACATATTTAACACGCTGCTGTTTGGTGTTTTTGTCACACGCACAATCACACACACTGCTGAAATGATACACAGATGCACAACATAAATTAATAATAAACAATCTCACCGGTGTCCGTGCTTGTCTTTTGTAGAACGTAGGCTCAATGTAAGTGACCTCGTCTTCATTAATCTCAGCTGTTTCAATGACAACAATAACAGATTAAAACAACTCAGCATTTCTGTGTTTTCAGTGTGTCGTATTGAAGCATCTGTGAGACAATGTAAATATACCGAAAACTGCTAAACCCAACATCTACAGACATTATTTTGTGTTCTTTCCTCTGACCTTTGCATGCTGAAAAAGGTTTACTTAATTTGGTCTCAGTGATGTGAATTTATCCATCTCACTTTTAAAGTCAAAAAAGTATTATTTGTGGATAACTGTAAGACTGTTCACTCAAAACCTACGCTCACATTGATCAATCATGTGCCTGTGATCAATCGTTTCCAAAAAAGAAACACAAAACCCATGCCAAGAAAACAACTTGATTAAAAAGACTGAATCCAATATTTGGTAAAATGTATAAAACGTACAAAAATTGTCAGATTTCTTGAGAAGTTGTTATAATCTGCACAAGCAAATTTGGTAAGTTTTAGTCCAATGCAATAACATTTAGGAAAAAGAGGTCTCTCTGGATCAAAATTACTACAACGCAACATGAACATTAGAAGGAACTATGCTGATAATGTAAACACTCATTACTTTTACAAATGTAATAGCCATTAAGAGATTTACTGTAACACTTGCCTTCTTGATCAGTTTTTCTACATTTCCTGCAAATACAAAATATCAGGATTGCAGTCAAAATCAGCAGAGATCCGGCAGCAGCGGCAGAGATCGGCACTATTTTAGACACTGACAAAACAGAGAGACAGTCATTAGTGTGACCGACTGATGCTTTAAAATGAACATTTATGAATTTCAAAGTTTTCGTTTATTTTGCTGTCTACAGTGGGTTACAAGAAAAATTACAAGGACATTTTTTGTCATTTCAAGCTGAAAAGCTGTACTATAAGAAGAATCATGGTTCAGCAATTGGTCATTTCCAAGCAGTAAAATGGTGAACTTTGTTTTTTTTACTACCAATCTTTGGAATCAATAATTAAAATCAACACCATGAATAATCACAAATGTACCTGAACATGTGTGACAGAGTTGTGTGATGTTGAGATGTGTGGTCTGGTTTGTGATGGGATTGTTGATCACACAGCTGTAGCTGTTTTTTTCCTGATATTCCACCTCCAGAGGTAGAGAGAGACTGATGCTGAGATCAGACACACTGATGCTGGACAATAAACTGTTTCCTTTGTACCAGGAGAGAGTCACATGACCCACATTCACCACTGAACACAACAATGAACAATTCTGCTGTGATGAAGATGATGATGATGATGATGAACAATTTCTGGTGATGTTAGGGGTAGGTAAAGAAGCTGAGAAATAGTAGAAAAAATCTGAGTAAATAATACTGTTTCAGCTGTTGCGTTAGAGATTGTGATGTCATTCATTGATTGTTTGTGATTTCAGTTTTTTTTATAACACTGTCTGAGATCCCAACCTTGGAATAATTAATCAAAAGGTGTATCTCATATGCTATCATTTCTAAGACTGAAAATCTTTAAGATGAATATATTTAAAGCTACAAATTAAAGAAAGAGGTATTTAGCTCACCATAGACAGTGAGAGTGAAGTTCTTGCTCACACTGCTGGTCTGAAGTTGATAGAGTCCAGTGTGTTCAGTTCTGGTGTTTGTGATGGTCAGAGATCCAGTTTGATGATCCAGCTTCAGTCTGTCTCTGAATCTCTCATCAAGAACATCATCATATACAGTGATTCTGTCGTCCATTACACTGATTTCAGCTATTAAAGTGTTTTCAGATCCAAACCTCCACCGAATCACATGTTCATCCATCATTTCAGAAAAACCAGAGTCTAGAGTGACTGAATCTCCCTCCAGCACTGACACTGACTTCACTTTAACTGTATCACCAAACACACCTGAAGAACAGAAAGTTTGTCAGATCAGAGATTCTGGTGGTTCTAAAACATTTATTTATTGGTGATGCCTCACACAAGTTATATTTTATAAGTAACATATAAAACAAAATAACTGTGAATATTTTTCATTCTTTACACTGTAAAACTACATTTGTTTAAAATATTTAATCGGCCATTTAAATTTACTTTTTTTTTCTTTATGAGCTCATGTGAACAGGTGGACTGCATTTCCTTAAATTGATCTCCTATGATGTAAGACCTAAATCAAATATATCTTACAGCAATATCTTAGTTTGGTTTTATCATATTATTTTTCTACGCAAATCCATCTTATATGCCATGTGAAACAAACAAAGCATTAATATAAAAGCACAAACACACACATTTGTAACTCACCATTTACTTGCCACAACCCCAAGCAGAACAAAAGGACAATATGAACCATTTTCTTTGCACATGCTAACATTCTAATGAAAATATCTGAAAGCTGACTATAGAAGTGAGATATAAGAGCGTGTGGATCCTCCCCCAACAGGATTCGACCACCCTTCACTGACCACACACACTGGGGTTTCACTTAAATTACAGTTACAATGTATAACATTTATTAAGACTCACTGTATAGTGGCAGAAAGCATTTTGTAATGCAGTCATATGTCAAAAGCTTATGGTAGTTTATTAAGTAAGTCTTTCAAATATATATATATATATATATATATATATATATATATATATATATATATATATATATATATATATATATATATATATATATATATATATATATATATATATTCCCTTCAGGGGTTCATTCATATGAAAACTTGAATTAGTGAGAATGAGAAAAGTGTGAAAAAATATAGCCTCTATTGACAAGGAAAGTCCACTGAATTTTTTTTTTTTTTTTTTTTTTTTTTTCTGGCAATGTATTTATGCACACACCAGAACAGGGAGAAGTCATGCTATGAAATTAATTTATAACTTTAATATTTGTCATGCTTAGCTAGTTAATGTCTATGAGAGATGAATTGCGAGTATAAGAAAAAAAAAGTGTATTGTGATTCGTATTGGACTCTTTCTCAAACATGAATACTGCTTTTTTGTAAAAAGAAAGTCGGACTGTGTGGTTCCTATGAAAAAAGAAATTATGCCGTCCAATAATACGCACAGGCTTTCCATCCACAAGGTCGAACCACATTTCTTTGTAAATAAATAAAACCGGATTGTTTCGCTTTGACCACACAGGCGGGTGAACTGCGTTCTTTCTCTTCGCAAGAAAAAAATAGCGCTGTTTATTTAGGATGTGGTTTTAAAAAAACTGTCCGTGTTCAAAGGCAACCAGTGGGGCGGGGGATTAATTAATTGTAAATAATTATTTGTGTTTTTATAATGCACTATTTTTATTTATTTTTATTTTTTTGGGGGGGGTGTGAGATTCCAGTGACAGCGAGTCAAAACTTCCTTTGTTATGTTTTAAATCCCCTGTAGTGTTTTTTTCTGGCAGCATCCTCATATGCCAGTTTCAAATGAAACGAAACTTGGGCTACTTTCCAGGTCACGTGATTTCGTGAGAAACGATAGTCCTGCCACGAAACTTAAATAGCGAAACTTATATATCCGCTTTATGCACTATAGCTATGTTACGTAGGTTTCATACATAACATCGCTTACAAATATTTTTCACTGATTTTGTTCATTTTTATTTTTATATGGAGTAGATGGTATCATAACAGATAATTGATCAAATAAAGCAGCAAACAGACTAGCATCCAGCAAACAAGCTTTTTAAATAAAATAATAATAATAATAGTAATAAAATAAAAGCTGTTTTCAGTGTGATTGACCAATAGAATTAAAGCTGATCTTTTTAAGTGTTGGTTGGTTACACGTCACTCTGCCCTCCGCCCCGCCTACAGACGGTGGAATAAAAGCACATCTAGTATCGCTTTCTTGTATCAGGAACACCAGTCACCAGAGCCTATAGGCCTACGTGTTCTTTTTCTTTTTCTTTTCCGTTTTCTTTTCTTCTTTCCCCCTTTTATCATTGCACTGACTTCTTTCTCAGAAAAGAAGGAAATAAGAAATCAAAACTGAATGAAATTTTGAACAATGGAAGCCTACTCTGCACTTGCTCTGTTTGTTTTTCTGATTAATGGTAAGTCATTTGACTCTTTATGTCCAATATGTGCTTTGCCTGCATGCATCGGCCATGCAATAGGAATGCATTAGTTATAGAAAACCTGTATCAATTGAACATATGCTTTCTATAACAGATAGTCCTGCTCGCGCAGAAAAAAAAAAATACCTTGCATTTCAAATACAAATGTATTGTTGTTTTGGGGAAAAATGTCCAAATGAATGTATAAAAATTCTCAGGATTGCATCGTTACCTGGCTGTAATCGTTTCCCTGTAAGTCACGTGATCGAGCCAAACTAAGTTTCGTTTTTGTTCGTCACTTGTCTCTTGATAATCAGTTTTCAGTTGATAATCGACTTGTCTGTCCACTAGCTGAAACTAGCAAACAAGGTTGGTGAGATGTTTTTCAGCAGAACTAACAACATCTAATCAAGGCGGATCATATCTTTATCTATTTGTCCATTGTACTAAGTTGACTTCCTGGTATTTGCTCTGCCTTTGCACACGTCCCACTTAATCAAATGATCTAACCAGGAACAAACATGATGTAATATGAGCCCTTTGTTCGTTATTTTTTTTTTCTAGGCGTGTCTCTGTTTTCTCAATTTTTATTGAATTGATTTTTCAGGTGAACAACAGTTAAAATAACCGGAATCTATTTAGTCCTCACTTCCTTGGTCCTTCTCATTTATGGACGTTTGACTTTGTAACCCTTTCTATTTTTGGTGAACAGTCAAATTTTTCTGTACATTTTAATCTATTTTTCTATTTTCTAATATCATATTCTTAATGTAAAATGGCAAACAGTTTATTGTTCAAGTTGTATGAAAGGTTCAGCCCAAATGGCAAAAAACAAACAAAAAAAAAACAAACTGTAGTTCTAGTCAATGGATATTATCATCTGTCTTTCAAACAGCCGCTGTCAAATATAGCCAAAGTATATCTTCTTTCACCTTATATTTCAAATACATATACAAACGTACATACAAGATCTGAGGCTGCATGTTTGTATCTTTATTATCTACGATCTCATGCGATTGGATTTCTCATAGGTGTGGTGTTGAATGCCATGTCAGATGTACACACGCACATGAGTTATTGTTGTTTGTTTTTGTCCTCAGGTGTGGCTGCTGATGATGTGATATCAATCTCAGTTATGCAGGGAAATGCAGTTGTTCTGTCCTCTGACGTTACCAAACAACAACGTGACAAGATGCTGTGGTATTTTAATGACACCCTGATAGCTCTGATCAATGGAGAGCCCAGTAAGAGTTGTCTGTATTATGGTGAAGATGAGATCTTCAGAGACAGACTGGAGATGGACTATGCAACTGGATCTCTGACCATCACAGACATCAGTCCTGAACACGCTGGACGTTATGAAGCAAATTTCATCCAAAGCAAGAGCACGGGAACCAGCCACAGCTTGAACCGAAACAGCAAGTGTGACGGGACAAAAATCATCAAGAAAACGAGCAACATTGGCGACAGCGTAAAAACATTCAGAGTTTCTGTCACTGGTACGTAGGGCTGCACGATTAATCGCATGCGATTGTCATGCGTGTCTCATCAGTAAAGATGGTTCTGTGATTAGCGGTAAATGTCCATCAGCTGCTTTCAAATGGAGCCGCACCTAATATACAGAGCCGCAGATCGTTGACAAGCTACGCAATATCGCGTTCATAACCGCATGCGATTAATCTGCGATTATGAACGTGATATTGCACAGCTTGTCAGTGAATTACGGCTTCCCATCACACTAGATGTGGACTGACATTGCTCAGAAGTCAGATGTTGGTTGAAAGTGAAAACCCAACCTCTGTTTGGTGTCAAACTCTAGCGTAAATACTCCAAAAAACATGACAATCTTCACTTATTATAAACAAGATTTATTTCTGTCATAAATGTAAAAAAGTTCTTATTGAGATTAACAGAGATGTTGATGGTTTATTGAAAATTATAGTTTAGTTTGATGTCACCATTATGCTGATCAGTACTTAGGAAGTATGAGTCTTTTCAGTGTTAGCGTTCATTTAGCTGCTGTAATTATACCTGTTACATCAAAAACATTGAGAAAAAGATGTCATTCGATAATGTTGGTTACTGGCTGATATTAAAAATGTCTTAATGTAACAATCTGATCAACTTATTTTACCAGGAGTCTGTTCTACGCTATTAATTTAATATTAGTGACTATAGCAGATGCGTTGCAATACACAGGGTCCTGACAATTTATGTTATTTTATTTTTATCTGATCTTTTTAAACTACATTGTTTTAGAATCACTTCAAACCATAGGATGCTTAGACATACAGAGACCTTAAGAATTAGTGTAAGAATCTCAACAATGGTGACATGCTTCATGCCGCAATGCATTGTGGGTGCTATGGATGAGTTTTGCATGATGTACCCAGAATACATTGCAGCATAAAGCATGTCACCATGCTTGCTGAGATTCATACACTGAATCTTGATGTTTGTGTGACAATTTTTTTTTTAAATTTTTGAAATTATCTGCTTTAAATTCAATTGGGTGTCAGGCTGTTGACCATTGAATCACTTTAATAAATAATACTTAACTAACACCACACAGTAGCTTGGGTGAAAACAAGTAATCAGACATATCAATCATCAGCAAACAAACAGCACCATTGAACCACATATTCGTTTGCTGTTTTAGCCACAATAAAGATGACAGCAGCTAAAAAGCAACACCGTCAAGTCAAGTGTCAAATTGCACAACTAAAGCCAACACTTACCAGCATTATGGTGACATCAAACCAAGCTATTACTTTTAAACAGACATCAACATCCACATCTAAACATCCACTTAATTAGAATGTTATGGAATAATGTTCTAATAATGTTATTGATAAACATTTGTAGAATGTTTTTAGAGAACGTTATCCTATCTTTTGAGAGAACGTTCTGGGAACAAAAATAAAACTACCCGCTAAAAACATTGTTAGAACAATCCATGGGAATGTTCTTAGAACATTTTAGAACAAAGAAAATTCTAGCTGGGAAGTGCCGCTCCATTTGAAACCAGGTGGTGGACATTTACTGCTAATCACAGAACCGGCTTTACTGACAAAGACACGCATGACAATCGCATGCGATTAATCGTGCAGCCCTACTGGTACGTCACTTTTCAGTTCCTGTACATGAAGGTGACCCACCTAAACGGTGACTTTCAAACCAATTCAGCCTGTTTCCATTTTTATAGAAAAACAACATCATAAAATATTTTCTGAACAAATGTCATTTCTGCATTCCTGACCTTGACAAGAACAGTCCTCAGTCTTACACTAATGATACTTAAAATATAATTGGTCGACAACATTTCTTCCGTTTGGAAAGGTTTTCCTGCTGCTACAAATAAAAGTAGCTACTTTTAAAAAAATTTTATAAATACTGGCTTTTTTTCATTTTGTTGTTGTTTCATTGTGTTTTCCAGCTTATCTGTCTGATCCGCTCAACATCAATGAAGAATTGTTCAATATGGAGAAGGAGCAAGAGTCTGAAGAGAGTATGTTTTTAGCATTCCCTTCCTTTTTTATTTACAATAGATTAGACTACACTGTAAAACCCGACAAGTTCACTTAACTCAAAAAATTGTTGAAACACATTACATCGACGATTTTAAGTCAAATTAACGTAATATTTTTTAGTTCAATAAAATATATATATTTAAGTGTCTGTTACCATAACTGTAAACCCTAGTAAGTTCACAGAACTCTTAAGTTTACATAAAATTAGAAATTACATTTCCAGTTGCCTTAAATATAATAACACTTAATTTCTACATTTATTTTCCTTGTTTTCTGATGCAAAGCATGCTGGGAACTTGAATACGCAATCATTTTAAGTTTACCTTACTACAACAAAATTTTGAGTTTACAGAACTTTTTTAAATTAAGTCCAATGAACTTTCATTATTATTTGAGTGCAATTAACTATTTTCATTTGATTAATTTCACTGTTCGGTTTTACAGTGTATATATATATGTATGTGTGTGTGTGTGTTCATTTATAAAAGCGTATTATTCTAAAGGTTGACATCTTCTGTCAGTCGCATTGATGTGTGACTGTGGTGATGTTAGTGATAGTATTATTGCTATATTAGTGTCATTTATTTTATTTTATTCTAACTGAGACTGTGTGTTTGTATCATTCATGCAATGCATTGTCTTTTGAACTGTCTGTCTTTCTCTGTTCTAGGTTCAGTACAGTCTTTAACTCTTGTAGCAGTAATGTGTGCTGGTGTTGTTGCTGTTGTTCTGTTGCTGGCTGTTGTTGTTGGTGTGATATACCATCGCCGCAGGAGCTCTAATAAAGGCAAGTATAACCTACAGATACTACAGTGAGAGAAAAACATCATCTTTATTAAGCAAAGTTATTCTTTAATTGCCTGTGATTTTTTTTTAATTTTTTTTACAGAAGACAGAAAGATAAACTCATCTGAGCATCTGCTGAAAGTCCCAATATGAGGTAAGACTACTGCAGCATTTCCGAAATATACAGATTAGTGCAAATGATATGTTAGAATCTTCACCAAAAATGTTTAAGTAAAATGAAGTATGAAAAACGGCAATATTTTCAAGATGCAATGGAGAAATCTACCTATTCAGTATATAAATATATGAACTGTAACCTACAGTTTTCCACTGAATAAATGGCATTTAAAAAGTCATCATCATGTAAAATAAATATTGTAAAGTAGAATCTTATTAAATGATTAATGACAGATGTGATGACTTCCTGAATTCTCTATAGCCTAAATGTAAACACTGTTCATTTCTCTCTCCTTTCCTTCTGTGAATTGGTGTTTTCTTACAGAAAGAGAGAGGTCACTTTGTCTAAGGGCATCTCAACAGGATCAGCCCAGATATTCTTCTTCTTTTTCCCTCAAATTGTGGCCAAAAATCATAAAATTGGTCCCAGTCTTGCCCCGCTGCTCAGCCCAGACGCACCTCTGTCTGACACTAGGTGGCGCTATAACAAGGTGATTTGCATTTCGGGCCATAACTTTTGAAGCCTAATGACTATCAACAAAATAATTTCCTCCCTCTCAGTCCTTGAGTAAAATAATCTAAATAGAAGTAAACTTAATTTTAAAGCTGGTAATGGAGGCTTGAGCCGTTGATAGCATTCTAATGCAGTTATTACTGAAGTTATTAGAAAGAGACCGAGAGAGACCGAGAGAGAGAGAGAGAGAGAGAGAGAGAGAGAGGGAGCTTGTGTGAATTAGGCTAACTTACCTATTTACCTCTCTAAACAGCGCTGTTATTACATCACTAGTGAGAAATGTCATATGTAGCCTTTAAGTTTTTATACTATATACTGTAGGCTCACTGATAAATTCACCAGAGCAGCGCTGACAACACCTATCTGTGCAATCTGCATGACCGTTATTACTATTAACTATGTGAAGTGATCTGGAATTGTAATGTGGTCAGGAGAACTGCCTGGAATAATTTTCTCTGTGCGCTTCCCAGAAAATAATTGCACACCTCAGAACGTTCATCAGCCAATCAAATTCAAGCATTCAACCGCCCTGTAGCATAATAGAACATTCTTTTTTCCCCAACATTTAGAATTTTCTGAAAGTTGCGCATGCTCCCTCAGATTTTTGAGCAGTTATTTTCATTACAATTCCTTTTTCATGCCCTGGTTTAGGGTTGAAAGAGAATAATGAAAAATAATATGACACGGTAGAGTTCATTTTGAAAAGGGAATTGTAATGGACTAATTTTATTTACAATGCAGTTGGGGAATGTAGCTTCAAGAGCAAACAGGGACACATTTAACAAATTACAAAAAAATGAAAAGAATGAAATGAAAAGAAAATACAATTACTTACCTAGCTCCCTATCCAAAAACAGCCACTTATGGTTCAAACTAAAACCTTTCCTCCCCAAAATATTATTAAAAACTAACATATCCCTGCTAAATATATATATATATATATATATATAGTTCAAGTTCAAGTTCAAGTTCAATTTATTTGTATAGCGCATTTACAACAGCCTCCTAGCTGACCAAAGTGCTTTAACATAAGAGCAAGAATATTACACATACATAAAAATAGACCAGACAAAAATATCATATAATATTATAATATATATATATATATATATATATATAATGTATACGTTTATGTTTTCACTGATAACTTCTTTTTTTCTTTTCTTTTTTATTTACTTTTTTTTCTTTTTTTTCTTTTTTTAATAACAAAATACAACAAAATTGAATCCCCTATCGGGGACTTTTGTCTTTCTTTACATTTCACTTTATATTAATTTGAATTATATATTTTTAAGAAATGCATTAATCTACAGGTTCATTTAGAGTAGAATTATGGTGCTGGTGAAATAGTTTTATATAATATCATAACTTTTTTACTTGGAGACTTATTGTGCAATATAATCTAGTCTTAAACTAACCTGACTCTCCATTTTGGTAGTATGTAAAATTGTTCAATTTGTGATTCATAAGTTTGTTTGAATGTACACTATGTGATATATGTAAATTATGTTGAGGGATAGATATCCTAATTTCATTGTGTATATATATAATGACAATAGAAATGCATTCAAATTATTACATGATTTAATTACAATCTATTTTTTAAATATAGAAATAAATGAATAAATATTTGAAACTCATTATTTCTATGGACATAATTGATAATAATGTAAATATAATGTTTACTTTATCAAAAATAAAGTTTTGCACAGAAAATGATATCTTGTTGTTTATTTGACATTATTTGACATGTGATTCATCTAAATTTGTCCACAAATGCATCATGTATCTTACGGCAGTAAAACACTTTTTTGATTTTCCGACTTCTCTTGCAGCTGAACGCTTTGGGCATGATTTCTTTGGAAGTGTGCTGCTGTAACCTCTCTCATCAAACCCGATCGCCGAAGATTCAAGACGGATTTTGCTGTAAAAAGCCACACCATTAGATCCATCTCGACAGGATCGCTAATCAAACTTGAGCCTTTGGTGCTTGTGCGTGTGGCTATATTTACATCTTTATGCCCTTATTAGCAGTCAAAGAACAACACAGTGTTTGTGGAAGAGATTTGTCTTTAGTAGTTTGATGAAGGTTGAGATGATCTCAGCAGACCAGATGGAGGTTGAATGCAGTGTTGGTGAAAGTTACTTTTAAAAGTAACGTGTTACATTATTGTGTTATTCCATAAAAAGTAACTAATTGTGTTACTTAGGTACTTTTTATGGAAAGGCCCTATCATGCCAACCGTGAAATGATTAAGCCTCAAACTGAATGAAATGCCTTTTCCTCTGCACCTCACTCCCAATTATTCTCAACATGGGAACAGGAGAGCTGTCGGACAACAAATGGGAAAACAAACTTATTTCAAAAAGTAACTGTGATATTTCCTTTGTCTGTGAAGTGACTTTGTGCCCCATTTTGATTGAACCACTAGCTGGTGGTTATTTACTTTAGTGGCTATTGAAATAATATAAATATGTCTACTTCATTTCTATTTATTTACACATAATCTGTTTGGCAGTAGTCTTGCTGTAATTATACAATACATGCTTGTGATTGTTAAAAAGATGAAATAACCTGCATAGACCCTGCATAAATTATTGAATGCAGTAATGGTACCATCACAATGAGGACACAAATTCACTGTTCACAACTTGCACTTTCATTGGGTCTCAATGTTTTAAATTATTTTTCTTTGTTGTTATTTGCATCTCTGTACTAACTTGTTTTAGGCCACTTGTCATGCAGCACTTTATCGCAGAGCACAACTGTCACTTCTGGAAGTTAAAAATCCCTTTACTTTCCTTCACAGGACAATTGATTTTTAGCTATTCTGCACAGACCGTCAAGACAAACCAACCACAGACCCACAGTAGCAAACTTTAAACGGACACGCTCCACACACTACTCACAATCACGTCTGCATTGTTTAAATGCTGTAAAAGTGAACCTTTGTTGTTCACCAAATAAGAGCTGTAAAAAGCTCCCTAATGATCATATTTATTCGTCTATATGCCTATAGGTCTGCAAAAACACAAACAAACAAACAAGACAGGTTTATAATGTCTGTAATGGTTCGTTTGGGATAAATTGCCACCTCAGAATGGCTGATGTCTTCATTGTATTTGTGTTTATTAAATTATAATTAATTGAGATATCATGTATTAAGTAAGCTGCAGTATTAAACATCATTCATCATGACCATCAGTTACGCCTACAGTCCAACTAAGTGCAATTATTCAGCCTGAACTTAAAGCTTATTGTCATTATAATAACACCTTTTTATAAAAGAAAGAAAGAATATATATATATATATATATATATGATTCGTAGGTTCGTAGGTGTTTTTCAGTTAAGCAGTCTACAGTCTACATTTTATTTCCAAAGCATTTGCAGTGTTGCAGCCTACAGTTAAAGCAGTGAAACATTTATGAAAATAAGAAAATATATTGAAAACGAAAGATTAAATGAATGGCAGCATAGAGAATAGAAGGAAATATTTAAAACTACTCATCGTTTTGGCCACTAGATGGAATCAATGTACGCAGTATTGAAATGGTTTGGCTTTTGTTATGATCCAAGAGAGCAAAGCACTGGTAAGCAAAATGTCAAATCACTGAACAGTACCTTAAGACCACATTCTATTTTGAATGTAATTATGTTTCTTTTTTTAACTCTCTCTCTCTCTCTCTCTCTCTCTCTCTCTCTCTCTCTCTCTCTCTCTCTCTCTCTATATATATATATATATATATATATATATATATATATATAGGCAGCAGCTATTTGCACTAAGTTTTTGCTTATAACTTCTGAACAGTTTGTCCAAAAGCCATAAAATATGTCTCATTAGATTAAGTACTGCAAGCTTTTCCCATATTGGTCATTTTGGGAACTGTCCATTTTTACAAAGCTGTATTTTATAAACACATTCGCATAATGTTATTGTAACATTTAGCTTGGTCATCGGCACGATGCCCTGATACCACATGCTTATAATTTTGGATGTGGTTGACTTATTTTCTTAAGGGAGTCATTTACTATGATTCGTGAATCCCTGCCAAATCCAACGATACCACACATGAGGGGCTTTACCTTAGGATTTGTGCAATGCTGTGATATAGCATCATTTAAACAACTTTTGAATCTTCAAAAAAATACAATATTTTATGAATGCTTACTATTGCAAAACTCTGCCCCGAATGTCCCCAAAAAGTTTTGAGAAAAGATATAATGGTATTTTCAAAAAAAATTGTCATGAAAGTGGTCTCAGTATATTAATTGGATCACGCCAAGACCGTAGACTGCAATGTGGTCATAGCTGGCCAGGCTTCCTGTCAGCCACTGTTGATGACATATAGCACCTTTGACTGTGGTCTTAATAATGAATTGTTCAGACCAGTTGGGCAACATCGTTCAGATGGTTCTGTGTTGATGCATATGCATCTCCGTCCATAAAACTCAACACTTTCACTTTGACTGTTCTACTTTATATTAAAACCTTTGTGCGGTCTAAGGTAATTTCTGACCAGAGAATTTTAAATTTTGAATTTTAAAACATTATAGCTTCACCAAAAAGGTACCAAACTTGGTTACTTTTATGGCAATTGGTATGTGAACACACACACACACACACACACACACAATAATTGAGGGCATGATTCAAAAAAGCTAAGTGGTCATAAAAAAAAATACTCACACTCATGGTCTTCGTTCAAAAATGACTGACCATAGGAAATTAATGGGAAATGGGGAGAAAATCAAAAATACAGAATATTTAAGTGTACAATTTGACTTTAAAACTGCAACTATGCTAAATAAAATCAATTTGACTATAATGCAGTAAAAAAAGTGGACAGAAAGGAAGGGCTAAAACTCTAAAACATCAAGAGTGTAAAACGAATACATCCACTCACACATGCTTACATTCACAGACACACACACATAACAAGTGAATTGGTATAGCTATAACCATATCGTCAAAATGATTCGGAAGACTGAAATAAAAGATTAAAATCATATGGGTTAAACTCTGGTTAGGAATTTTTGTTCATTTTTGTTTCATTTATATAGAATTGTAATGTTTTGTGTAACAAAGTGATTTCTGTGTTCAGGTTTGAATGTAGTAATAAAAGAATAAAACAAGAAAAATATAAACCTTAACAGAAAGTAGTTTTTCAGAATGCCTTAACATACATTTAAATCCACAACCTAATAAAAGTTAACAATTATGAATAAAACAACTAGGGTATTCACAAGCCTCTATAGAGTCCTGTTAAATTACTATGATATTAGACTGGTCCCATTCTATAGCCCCGCCACCGAAAGTTTTCTCAGTCCTCCTGAAAGTGTTCACGGCCATAGGAAGAAAAGGCAAAGCAGACACAAAATCTGGATATACCTACACTTCAAATCTTTTATAGTTTTACACTGACTTTATATAAGACAAAATAAGGGTGGTGCAATATTTTCAAACAATAGGATATAGATTATGTGTTGAGTATGAGCCAAAACAATGTTATGTCTGAGGTAAGCATACCTTCAGCAAATGCTGGACATATAAGAAATAGTATGGACATAGAACATTCCAACTTTCAGTAAAGGAGATACTGAACTCAACAACCTGGGCCCGAAAGGATCCTCCACCACTCTTCACTGATTCACCTCTATGTATCATCTGCGCATGTGCGTATACAATGAGGTAAAGAGACATTAGACTAGAGAATAGAGAGAGAAAGCACAGATGGGAGGAGGGAGAAAACAAATAAGACAGTAAGGGAGGGCAGGAATAAGAAAGAGAACAACACTCACACCCAACCTAAAAAGGAAACATCTATGGAAGAAAGCGAGTAAGAAGGGAGAAGGGATTGCAAAGAGGCAAACTCACAATAATATCTGACAGAGATCATGATATAACAAGTCCTATACAAAGAAAACAAGTCCTTTTTCTCTCTCTCTTACCAGGAGGTGCTATTCTGCCTTCAAAAAATTGGATAGGCCTAGACTCTATTTTAATCTGAAATACTGCATTAATATACTGTACTATTTTCAAAGGAATTTTTTTTATCATATTTATTACATAGATATTAATTTGTACCATGAAATTCTCTCAAAATGCAAAATGCAAAAAAAAAAAAAAAAAAAAAGCAAAAAAAAGTAAAGAAAAAAATATATTACTGAAAAAATATTAGATCGATTTTACTAAATAAATAAATAGATAAATAAAATTTAAAAAACAATTTTTGTATATATATATATATATATATATATATATAAGTTTTTATCATCTTTCCACATTGACAGCTATTCCAGTTTAACGTGAGTATTTTCTTTCCATTGGAGGCTGTTAAAATAGACTTGTGTTTTACCAGGTAAGACAACAATAATATGTCAGAGCTAATAGCCTTGTGGGCAGAACACTGTTGCACTCTCTCTCCCACTTCATTTCCTATTTCCTCTATTCTTTCTTATCATATTAAAGTAAAGAAAAGAAAAAACACACCAAAAAATAAGTGGAGACGAGAGTGATGGCCTTATGAATCATTATCACACGATATGCTTCTGAACAAAATAGCAGCTACTTTGCTACTTTTAATTAGTTTCACCCAAGACTGATTAAAGCAAAATAAAATGGGTTCAGCATTTTTAGTGAAGGCAGATATGACACTTCATTTGTACAGAAGTGGAAAAAGTCTTTACCCACACATTATTCACACAAACACAACTAACACCGCTAATAGACTGACATCAACCACAAACATCTAGAAATACATTCTCTTGAACAACTCATTTATACGTCCAACAGGTCATACCCCAATTTTGGCACAGCTTTAAATAAATCCAACTAGAGCAGGTTTCAATTTGACTCACAAACTGAACTTTTAATGGAGCCAGAGCTTCCAGGGTCAATCTTACCTCTCTATAGTGATCACTGACTGCAACTAAATCATGTTTTTCCTTGTTATTTCTTGACAAATTAACACTAGGTATAACAGCTGGATTTAACTGAAATGTGAGATTTGCCATTGCAACTGGAGGAGGAATTAAAAACAGAAAGTTGAAGTCGAACGCATCACTTTCTAGTGATGTCAGTGCGGTGTTAGTGTGGGTTGTGGTAACTATTTGTCAAATACACAGATGTTTTGCATAGCAACAGAAACACTTTTCATTCAATACACCTACTGCTGGTCAAAAACAGAGTTCAGCATAAGTCGATCATATTTAAATACCAGTGAAGTGTGTCTATAATGTGTTTTATTTTGATAATCATGACACAATATTACACTAAAATTAGGCTGTGTATGAAATTGCATAGTTCTCCGCTACACAGTAGGCATTAATCAGTATACAAGCATCTCTGTATACACAGTGTTCAGTAAGTATTTGTTTACTGAAGTTTAACCCAAAGTTTAAAACAGATCCAAAAATCTGCATGCGGGCCTGTCATTTTGTCAGTTTTACAGTCTCTTCGTGTCACTGCTGGTGTGAACAGGACTTACATGTTACATGTAGATACTACATATTCCCGATCCCAAAACTCATCTACAAGTTTTAAAGAACTTGTTGTCAGCAGGAGTTGTAATTGGATGTCGGAAGAGGGTCTGGGTCTGGTACTCAAAAAAAAAAAAAATAATAATAATAATTATAATAATAATCATCTCATGGTGATTGGTGCATACTCTACTTGAGTTTCCTCTTTAACATCCTGTAAAAAAAAAAAAAAAAATTAAATATTAAATATATTTTAAAAAAATTATATTATAATATTACTGCTGATAAATTTGAGATTCAATGTGAGTTCCCTGTTTACAAACCAGCATATGCTGGTGTTATGTATGTTTTGAAGCATGGAACGCCACTCTCTCGCGAACATGCATGCGACAGATTATGGTTTATAAAGATTTAAATATGGATATTTTTCTTATACAAACTCATGTAGCATTTGAATGCAATCAAGATGTTTGCTTTAGGTTTTAGGCATCGTAAACTTTCCCTCCTGCCTTGTTATAACTACATTACAGATGCATGTCTAACGTCCACCTCTGGTTCAAAGAGTGTTATCACCTCTGCTATCTTCTCCAGTGCAACTTTCTCTTGGAGCTTCAAAGAGATTCGAGGAAATGCACTGTGTAAATATGAACTTGTGTTCCCTGAATGGATCTGTTGATCGGTTGCTCATTTGCTGTTACTGTAGAATGAGTGTCTTGAGTATTGTGGGTTATGAGTTTTTCTCTGAATCACGATCTATCATATACTGTACAAGCACCAATTTCACTGACTGCTCAGTTGATAAATAAATGAACTGCTTATCTTTGGGAAAAAAAACTTACCGTTTTATGCACTTTTCTGTTGTTGAATGTTGGCTCAATGTAAATGATCTCTTTAGAAGTCTGAACTGTTTGAAAAAACAAAATGGATGCATTAAACAAATACAACAACTCAGTCTTAGCTAGATCTGATTCTTCACAACATATGTTCTGTTATTAAAGGGCTGTTCAAGTAAAACATTTAATGGTTCATTAATTGTACGGTATGAACATGTTTAATGCTCCATTGGTTTTGATGGCTTTAACAAATAAATTCAGTTAAACTTTCATACAGAAAATGGACTTTAAGGCCATTCTTTGCAGATCATTTATTAACCATACTAAGACAAATGCTAATGTAATTTGCATTTTATTCTAATATGATGAAGTGTAATAAATTGAAGCGGAACTAAAATATCACCCACCAGTGAAACATTTATGCGGCATAAAATGCATAAATTATGCATTCGTGTCTCTGTATTTCTTGTGTGCTTTAATGCATTTTAAGAAACGCAGAATCAGTTTTTTCTGAGCGAGATGGGTAAAAAGCATTGCCCAGTGTCACTTTACAGATGACAGCCAAACAACTTGCCTTTTTGATCAGTTTTTCTACACTTCCTGTAAGTGAGAAACATCCCGAATGCAATCACAATCAACAGAGATCCAGTCACAGCTGAAAGAAATATCAGCACTATCAGAGACCGAGAGCCTGAAATGATAGAGTCACAGTCATTAGTGTGAGTTTAATCTAATGGTAAGTGAACATCCAACTTAGTCTTTGCTGCTTTACTTCTTGACATCATATACTCAGTTTATGCTTCTGATGAAAGTTCTGATTGTGAATTTGACATGTTTGCTATAGGTCTTTTTGTCACTTCCTGTTTCAGTGCCATGTTTGCAGAGGTGGGAAGTCCAGGTGCCAAAGAGTAAAAGTCCTGCCATATTTTTGTTCCACCCATGAACTCATCAGACGATTTCACCAGAGGAGGAACCAAGTCATTCCTTCCAAGTCACAAACGAGTCTTGAGTCAAATCCCAAGTCCTCAAAGTGCATGCTGTAGTTTCACTGGAATTATTCAAAACCTAGACATGTGATAAGAAAGAAGACAAAAATATTTGAGATATAGTTAAACCAGCTCATTGCAACTATATGTTTTTCATATGTCACAGTTCTGTCTTCTCCACAACAACCCATGCAGAGCTACAGAGAGAGATCTAGTACAACAAGTCAAGGGTCAAGAGGACAATTACACCAAACACTGATCTCCATGATGGTGGCATCTTTTTAACCAATAAAACATCCACATCTGATCCTCTGTAATTCTCAATAACAGCAGGTGTTCATCACTAATGCACATTCAATAGTCACTTAATTATCTCATTAACTTTAACTCTTTGAGGACTTGGGATTTGACTCGTTTGTGACTTGGAAGGAATGACTTGGTTCCTCCTCTGATGAAATCGTCTGATGAGTTCATGGGTGGAACAAAAATATGGCAGGACTTTTACTCTTTGGCACCTGGACTTCCCACCTCTGGTGCTAATCAACTGTTTTGGCCTGTAGATTAATATCATTTCGTTCTGTCTCACAGCTGACTACTTTTCAAACAGCTCTTTTTAACATAGACATTTTTATTGACAAGTTCAGGTATAAAGAAGTGACTGAATAGATACAAACACAATGTGTGCTCTTTAGTGTAGCTGAATGTGTTGAAGCACTACTATTGGTCAACGCTACGAATAAATAAATAAATAAATGCTTATCTCACCTGAACATGTGTGACAGAGTTTGCTGATGTCCAGATGTGTGGTCTGGTTTCTGATGGGATTGTTGATCACACAGCTGTAGCTGTTTTTCTCCTGATATTCCACCTCCAGAGGTAGAGAGAGACTGATGCTGAGATCAGACACACTGATGCTGGACAATAAACTGTTTCCTTTGTACCAGGAGAGAGTCACATGACCCACATTCACCACTGAACACAACAATGAACAGTATGATGATGATAATGATGATGAAGAGCATTGTGGAGAGTTTCTGCTGATAACAGGAACAGGCAGGCGAGCTGAAATAGCTTAATAAAATTATATCAAATTTTAGTATTTATAAGTAGCTGTTTCTGACCTTTTTGAATGTGTTCAGTGTGAGTTTGTGATGTCAGTTGTGACTCTTAAAAAATTTCAAGAAGAAAAATGAACTAGAATATACTTTAACTACAATAATTAAAAAATATATATTAACTCACCGTAGACAGTGAGATTGAATCTCTTTCTCACACTGTTTCTCCTTAGTTTGTAGAGTCCAGCATGTTCCTCTGTGATGTTCATGATGGTCAGAGATCCAGTTTGAAGATCCACCTTCAGTCTGTCTCTGAATCTCTCATCAAGAACATTATCATATACAATAATGCTGTCAGCCAATACATCGATTTGAGCTATTAAAGTGTTGTTATATCCAAACTTCCACTGAATCAGATCATCATCCATCATTTCAGTAAGACCAGAGTCTAGAGTGACTGAATCTCCCTCCAGCACTGACACTGACTCCACTGCATCTAAACCAGCAAACACACCTGAAGAACAGAGAGTTTGTCACACATTAAGGGTTAATGACTTTATGTTGGTTTACTTTACTAGTATCAGTACGCTGTAAGAAGACAAAACAGCACCACAGACAGGGAAAAAAGCTCAATGATAAAAGAGATAATAAAAAAAAAGGAAAAATACATAAATTTGAGAGAATCTGAATCTGTTCTTAAGTTATTCTGAAATGCTCTAGACCTGAATGCAAACCAGATTTTAAATACTTATTCATTTTCAGTAAATCGTAAAATAAAATAAAATTGAATCCATCATATTTCTCATTTAGACATATAAAACACACATGTAGCACTTACCAGCCAGTTTGCACAAACAAATGCAGAACAAAAAGACAACATGAACCATTGTCGTTGAGGTCTATGATCATAACATCTGAAAACAGACTGCTTGACACAGCAGAAGTGAGACACCTATCTGGTGTATAATTCCTTCCCCAACAGGATCTGACCACTTTTCACTGGAACCTCACTAGCTTTGACCACAAATATGCGGCAGTAGCCACAAGATTTACTGTTCTTACTGGCAGAAAGTTATCTTTACCAGATTTATGAGGTGGATCACAAAGTTTCAGTATTTTATCTTAGTCTTTCACTTCACAAATGGGGCACAATCTACTTTGTTACCGTGCAGGAGTGTCCCATATATTCCAATGGTTTTACTTGTATTTTAAATTATACATTGCACTGTGTTGTGTTTAAGGTTTAAAATAAATGTCTGTAAATGTTGTTGTTGTTGTTCCCCTAAAATCAGGGATGGATTCATCACTATTTCTGGTGCAATGACTAAGCATTGCAAAAAAAAAAAAAAAATGTAAGCCTGAAGAGGAGTTAGGGCTAGACAATTAGTCGACATTTGACATTTCGACTTTTGTTCTGAGTGATAGTTGTTTGATCTAAGTGCAGGTTAGTTGACTTTAGTTGTTTGAGCGGTGTTAAGTTTAGTATGTCAATACTATAAAGACAATGGTGAGAAAGCAGCAGTTAAGAAAACATCTGATTATAGCAATAGTGCACCAGCTTTGCAATCGGCACTACAGTCCTGTCACTTTAATACTTTAAGACTTGAGCAATGATGCTGAAATTTCAGCTTAGCATTACAGAAATTCATGATATTTAAAAGTATATTAAAATAATAATAATAATAATAATAATAAAACTTTATTTTACGTTTTTTTATATTTTACATTTTAATTTCAGAAATATTTCACAATATTACACTTTTTCACATAAATGCAGTCTTGATAAATGCAGGCATAAGACACTTTCATAATGCTGCATAATTTAAAAAAATGGTAATATAATAAAGTCCTTTGACGTCACCATTTCACCAGCATACACTTCACATAACCGTTCTGTGGTGTCACTTGGGCTTCATTAACTATGATAGTTTCATGATAGTTGACTGATTTTGAGCGCTTTGAGTGCTTAGAAAAGCGCTATATTAATGTAAGGAATTATTATTATTATTATTATTATCATTATGAACCATAAAATGGTGTAGCCTACCATACATAAATATACGTGAATTAAATACTGATTACCATTATTGCGACATTTAGCGCTGTTTGTGTAGTGCTTTTTTTAGTCAATTAGCATCCATTTTCTCAGTGATGTAATTTGATTTATAAATGAGACAAACAGCAGATCAATAGCCAGAGTTCTCACTGTTTCTAGACCGTTCTGTGAATAATTACTGCAGGTTTCTCTTTGTCTAAACTGGCTGATTCAATTGGTCAAGTTTCTGACACTTGCTGGGTTACATTCTAGAGCCTTTAGACACTCCCTAATGTTGAGTTATTATAAGATGAATGAATGGATTAAATAAATAATACAAATGTTTGACGGTCCCACCCTGGTTGGGCCTTTCATATCACGCAGGGTTTTTCTAGCTTTCTCTTTCTTTTTGACTGAGCACAGCCAATTGCTCCACGATTCTTTTCATTTGAACTACGAAATTACTATTATTGTCATTTTATCTGAATAAATAGGTCATGTGTTTTTAGCATCCATAATTGATTTATATTTACACTCCAGATATCCAATTATCGGTAAGAGTCAGCAGTCTCTAAAGTAAATGTACCCTGTTTTTACCATGGCAAATATAAGTTAACGATAACGTTTATAGTTAAACCACGGTAACCAAAAATGTACATTTGTCGGAGACGTTATGAAATGTTCTTTATAAGTCAACACAGGTCACAAGTTAACACAGTCACATTTCCTTGATTCAGTCAGCTGCACGATGTGACGTTGAACGTCCTGTCTTCAATCCAGAAATCTGGAACTGAATCAGTGTAGATTGGTGTTCGAAAGCCACACCAACACATACTTACTTTATTTTTAATTTTTTTGCTTATCCTACTTCAGCCGCTATGGGTGATCATACCAATAACTTGTAATCTTTACAAGAATGTAAAAATCATGCAATGAGCAAGTCTGAGTTTATTAATATCTCATCAGTTAACACGGTAACCAGTTAAACCATAAAACCGGGTCGGGGCCATGACGCACCGCAGACGTGTGCCGTGTAAATAAGGGGTAAAATATTTTTTCAGTGTAGTTACTTTACCGATTATAATGGGAGTGTTTTGAAAGAATCAGGGAAAATAGGCAGTAGCTACTCACGGATTGACACACCACTGTAGCAAGTATTGATTGCAAGAAGAACAGAGACAAGGAAGCAAAAATTGAAGAAAGAGTATATTAGGAAAGTATATGTGTTGTCTGTATGGAGCCATTGTCCAATTCATAATCCAGTTCACAGTCTCTGGGCAAACCAAGCCTGCACTCCAGGATTAACAACATTCATTTCTCTCACCACTGTGACTCCGACTGAGAATTCAGACACAGATACACAAACGTGCACTTACATGTCCTTCACTGGGGTTGAGTCTTAATTAAAAATGAACGCCGTTAAACAAGTTTGTTCAATTTACACACGCACGTTCACATTTGTGAGTTAGACAGAAAGTGGAGCTGAGTCACGGTCAGTCTCAAAGACACTGTATCAGGTTCTTCTTTTGGATTGTTTCAGAAAACCTGATCTGTAGCATATTAGCTGGTGTGGCTTGTTTTTTCTTCTTTTGACAACCTCAGTATGTGTTACATCCTACCCCAGTAGATTATAAAGACACTTCATGTATTTGACATCAACTTAAATGGGGTTTCTTACTCTTGCAGACAGTGCCGCGGCTCAGTACGAAGTGTACGCAGTTTGCGTAGGGCACCAACACCCAGGGGGACACCATCCAAACCATGGCTTTGATACTTCAAATAGTAATAATCAGCATATGAACCTCAACAATGGTGACCATAAAAAAAAAAAAAAAAAGCTGCAGAGCATGCTGGGAGCCATGGATGAGTTTTGTACTACAATAGTACCCAGCATGCATTGCAGCATGTTTTTTTTCATCACCATTGTAGAGGTTCATATTCTGATTATTGATGTCTGTGTTTGACCAATTACTGGCATAGAAGAAAAAGTTATGTGTACAAACTGTTTAGAAAGTCATTTTTATATTAACTGATTGTCACAGAACCACTGGCTCTTAGTATCATTTTTACTAGGTCCACTTCTACTAGTTACACAACATCTACTTCATTATCAGAGTTTAGATTCCGTATGGATCAATAATTGTGAATAATAATAATTATCATCACAGATATAAAGTATAACAACCTACACCTAGGTACAGGTTAACACCTGATGGCCTTTCTTCTGGGCTTTTGAGTTACAACAAATGTGTTTTAGAAACACATGGTTATAACAGCCAGAGAAAAGATTAAGACAGAAATCAAGGGTCAAGAGCCCAACTAAAGCAAACACTGATCTCTAACATGGTTACTTCAAATGAAACAATAAATCAACATCTAAACCTTAGTTCATTCTCAATAAGATCTTCTGTAGACGTCTGACAGAAATAAAGTCAGTCTGGTTATTAATAAGTGGAGCTGGTGATGCTGTTTGTGGGTTGTTTAATCAGATCTCGAGAGATTTTATGTATTTTATTTCAGTTGATTTCATCTAAGTCTGTGTCTGAAGTCAGTTGTAGTAGTTCTTGTGTTTCTCTTTTCTTCAGTGATTCTGTTTGTTATCAGCAGCTGTTCATCACTAATTCACAATCAGCACTCAGTTAATCACTTAATTACTTAATTGCAATGTATATCTTATTTCAGTAAACTCAAATGAATTAAGTTCACAGTACTCATAACTAGGGGTGGGACGATACAGGTACCTCACGATTCAATTCTGTGGCGATATGTTGTCCATGATATGATAATATCACGATTCGTGATATCTACGATATTGAATATATTGGAAGAAATTTCATCAACGATATATCACGATATATGTGACTGAAAAGAAAAAGAAGGAATAAGGAAATAAGGAAATTTTATGCATTTATTAATGCCAACATTTCCAACGTCGTGCAAAGAAATATGCATTTGCATAATAACTCACTGCCTCCTGGTCTTAAATGTAAACATTGTACATCTAGACAGATAAAAGTGCATGAACATTACAAAACAACATGAACATTAACATGTGTAAACAATAATACTGAAACGTCAGTAGTAAGTTACTGTAAACAGTGGACACATCAAGGCATATTCTTCTTGAGGAACACTAACTGATCAGCATGCTCAGATGTAAGAGCACACCTCTGAGCAGAGATTATGTCACCGGTGGTAGAAAAGATTCTCACCTGAGAGTAGTTCACCGTGATAGCGAACGAGGTGCATTTGCAGATTGTTATATTTTATCTTTGCAAAGCAGTTCTTGCAGAATGCATATGTCTTTATCCACTGCCTTTCCGTCGACTGTCTCGTAAAACCCGAAGTGTCTCCACACTTTAAAGTGGAAACCAGCGGGTGGGACTTTGATTAGTTTTTTTTATTGTTTTCCCGCCATTCTTCTCGCTTCTCTTTTTTTCTGCAATTCTCTGTTGTTGTTAGTAAACTTGTGTTCTTCACCGGCCGCTGTTTGCGCCACTTTACCCCTATTTACTCGAACAGTGCTCCCCCCGCAAACAGAATGGTAGATATTGGGTAGTGACAGTGACACTGACAACGGGTAAATGAATCATTTTGTGTTGTAATAAAACATCGATATTGGGCGTTAGTGTATCGATTATTTATTGCGACAGAGAGCACAACAATATATTGCAATATCGATTTTTTTCCCCACCCCTACTCATAACTATTAGTTTTTTCAACTTAAATGGTTTAAGGCAATCGGTTTCCTCAAACGGTTTGAGTTAACATAACTTCTCAGGTTTGAGTGAGGCTGTGTCAGTCAAGGCAATCGGTTTACTCAAACGATTTGAGTTAAGTTAACTTGTTGGGTTTTACAGTGATAACAGTGCAGTGTACCATAACATCACCGTGTCTGTCATTTGCTCCTCCTGTCTTTTTAATGTTTCACTTGGAAAGTAGACAGAGGAGTGCGGTTGAAAGCAAGGGAGGGGTAAAAGGTGATCAGCCACCAGGACATCAAAGCGGATGTCACATAAAACAAAAGATAAGAATGGTTTAAACCAATGAGCATCAAGCAGCCAGGCATGATCATACTTTATGTGACTGACAAAACAACCAGTTTAACAGGTTTTTATAGCCTTTATAAATTATTCCATTGCATATTCATCATTTACAAACTGATGACAGACTTAGCCGTGGTCATACCATCCACGATGGGTTCAAATACACAAGGTAATCAGTAGTTCATGGGCATTATTACAAAGGGATGTTATGGTTGAACATTTGAAAAGATTTGGCAAGTGATATTTTCTGTGTTTCAGTTTACGGGTTAAGAAAATATGTATTTTTTACATGTTCGATTTGGATTACATTCTGCCTGGTAAGTTCATATTTAAGTACATTTAAATACTAACTACACACACACACACACACACACACACACACACACACACACACATATATATATATATATATATATATATATATATATATATATATATACCTTTTATTTATCACTGACAGCAAGATAGGTGTGTATAACATTTGAATTGAATTGAGCAATGTTTTATATTCAAATTCAGTTCCTCAGTCTGATTCATACAACATGTAGAATTTGAATTTAAGAAAGTCAAAAACGTACAGAACAGGGGTCTTATCTATGACCATTTATTAGCCAAAACATAGTGTCCCAGATTTGAGCATGAGCTGTCCCACATTAGAAAATCCACAAATTATTAAATTATTATTAAATTATTATACACAAATGATTTAGCACAAGCAGCACTAATATATGTGCCATTTACCCTTTAATTACAATTTCTGAAAAAGTTCTTCTGATTTAGATAGGGAACATCTTGGGGATTTCACATGATTTAACATTTTGATTTAACATTTTGGCTTCATATGGAAATAAAATCTTTGTTACCTCATTGCCGGGGTTTTATTTATAAACGTTGCATATGCACAAAATAGGCATAGAAACTGTGTACACAATTTCGTATGCACATAACGCACCTTAGACCATGCATACACACTATTTTTCCTGGCGTGAGAAAAGTAATGAAGTACGGAACGATTTTAAAGTCTCTTTTCATTTCATATATAAATATGATTTATACGATGATTCTTTTCCAGAGTTTATGGCAAATGAATTGTTTCCAAATTAGAAAGTTTCACCTCCCTGCCCCTAAACAAATTCTACCCAAAAATATCTCATTAACAATATCAGCGTCTGAGATGGGAATCAGTGATGAGGAGTGGGAAAGTCTACAGAGGGCTCTCGACTGGCCTGGTCCAGATCAACAAATCACTCCACTGGATCTGAGCACAAGTCCAGTCCACTCAACATTCTCTATAGTGGAACCGAAAAAGAGTTACAAAGTGGGAGATAACATCTCCGTTATCATCACAGCCAGAGACCACAACAAGAACCTGAAAAGATATGGAGGAGACTTTTTCAAAGCAAAGCTTTTCAATTCACAACTAAAGGTGTGTTTAAGTACATTTAGGTCATTTATAATATGTTTATTGTAAAGTTTTTTGGCATTAAAGTTATCCTCTTCCATTCTTCTTGAAGGCGAGTGTGTATGGGGAGGTTGTGGATCATCGTAATGGGACTTACTCAGTCGTTCTTCTCCTTCCCTGGGAAGGTCAGGCACAAGTCTTTGTACGTCTTGAGCACTCCAGTGAGGTTATGCAGATTCTTAAAAAATACAGGGAGTCTTCATTCCCACGCAGCCACTATAAAGGCTACTTTGAAGGAGCAGGACCCAATAAAGCCAGGATCAGTGAAGTAGTAGAATGCAATATTAAATGGGGTGAAGGAAGTTGGAGTAAAAGCAACTGCTGCTGCGAGTATAAGGATATAAAAACTGGAACGGTGTGGCAGTGTGAGAGACCAAAGAAACTGGCATGTGACAAACTGGTTTATCACTCAAAAGGAGGTTTGGAAAACCCATTAAATCCCTTTGAGAAGCAGTTTTTTGCGAAGTAAGAAATGAGTCGAAACTAATTCCAGAAGAATCGTATAACCATACACAAAAAAAGTGTAGAAAATCTCTCTCTCTCTCTCTCTCTCTCTCTCTTCACAGGACTTTAACAAATGTTCGTATTACTGGAGACACACAAATCATCAATATCCTTCCCAACACTGCAGGCAATGGTATGTAAATGTGGAGTTGCTGATACAGTGGTGATCTCTGTGTTGAGTACTTCAGCACATACATTTGTTCTATAGCTGACAATGAACTGCAGTCATTTGAGTTAAAGTCATGCATTTATTTACTTTACTACTACACGTTAAGTGTTTACATTTTTATATTAAGAAATATTCCTTCTCAGTGGACTCAAATGAAAGAAGTTCATAGTACTAACATCGTAGGAATGCTAGTTTTTAAACTCGAACTGTTTGAAGCAGTGGGAGTGGAGCTAATTTCCATGGTAGAATATACAGTAAAATACTGTAAAAAAAATAAGAGTGGTAAATTAATGGTTGAAAGCTGTAAATTAACAGTACTTTACTGGCACCCCTGCTGCCAGTACATTACTGTTATTTAACGGCACCATTTTTTCATTGTATGGTCTGTGTACATTTTGACTAATTTACTGTTTGGAAAGGAATAAATAGAAGTAGAAAGGAAACAATGGATTTTTTCATCCTCTTTCAGTAAACTGAATGGCTTGATTTCTTTAATTCACTTAAATTCTCTTAGCATTTTTTTTTTCCAAACATGAAATGGTCAAAACACACACAAACAGATATCATCTTAAATCAAATTTAGTTACGGGAGAATTGACTGAATTAGAATATTTAGTGCAGAGTCCTTTCAGATGAATGTTTCTTTGCTTTAGGCACAACAGAGAGATGCAGATCAGGATTGAAGACACCAGTTCCTGCAGGGTTCTATTTGAAAGATGTCTGGAAGTCTTTCGTATGCAACACTCAACAGTTCGATTCTGCCCAAATGTTGAAATGTCTCCAAAATAAGATTGTCTACATGATAGGAGACTCCACCACAAGGCAGTGGTTTGAGTTTTTTGAAAGAAAAGTGCCAGGCAAGTTGATCAGCGACATAAATGGCTTTGATTTGGGGGTTATGACTTTTCTGTCTCTCAATTTAAAAAAAAAAAAAATGATAGCATGGATGTATAACATTGGTTTTAGTTCAAGAAAAGAAATACATTATGAATTCAATACATAATATAATATTTAGTGGTGGGCCGTTATCGGCGTTAACGCGCTGTGTTAACGTGAGACTCTTATCGGGCGCTAAAAAAAATATCGCCGTTAATCTATTCTCAAAGTTGGGTTGGGAGCTGGGTCTATACTAAGCAATCTATGATGACTTTCATCTATGTCGAAAGCGCATTATTGTAGCGCGAAAGTACATTAACCCTTTCAGGCTCAAATTAAGTTTTAGTAACTTAGTAACTTTAGTAACCTTAAGTAAAGTTTTTAGTACTCCAGATACATAAAATATGTATCTGGAGTAATAAGGTTTTTAGTTACTTTACTGTTGCAAATCTGCAACGCCTGCCTTGAGAGGGTTAATATAATGCACAAGCGCAAATCTCAGAGAGAGAGATTAGCGTTCCGCACATTATATTCCGCGCTCGAGGAGAGAGATTTGCGCATTACATTAATGTACTTTCGCGCAACAATAATGTGCTCTCGACATTTGACTGGGAAATAACGCCATAAAATAACACCATATTTTGGAAACAGGAGATGAGCCCCTGGTCTAATGCACCACCTGTCTTGAGAAACACACATATTCTAAACAATGGATGAAAAGTTTAAAGCCCTACTGATGATTAAGTCTAGAGTGTGTCCACCTTTGTGTGGGTCCATGTACATGCTGAATCGACAGGTAAAAAAAAGCCTCAAGTCCAAATATTCATTTATCACAAATTAACTGTTTGACAAACACTTCCTGCTTCGATGTCCAGATCTGAATTTAAAAAAATCTCAAACATGCTACGAAGTCCCGATCTGAATCAATCGAGTCGCGAACATGCTCCGAAGTGCCGATCTGAATCAACCGAGTCGCGAACAGGCTCCGAAGTGCCGATCTGAATCAACCGAGTCGCGAACAAAAAAAATATATATATTCTAAGTAAACCAAAATAGCCCACATTTAGTAAAATTTTTTTATTAAGACTATAAAAAATAATTCTGCATCTATTTTTAGAACCTGGCACACCCGTGGCTACGCTACTGTTCTGAATGCCTTCGGCAGAATTCAAATGAGCCATTTTAATCTAGATTAATCTAGATTAATTTCAAGATTACAGTGAGATTAATCTAGATAAAAAAAAATGTATCTATGCCCACCACTAATAATATTATAATAACATAATAATACATTTTACATGTGTTTGGGTGAGCTTGAGTAAGTGATGTGACAGGATAATTTCCATTAAGTGCCCATACTTCTTGGGACTGCTGTATATAATATCCAAAGGCAACTTTGTAAAGCTGTTCAATTTTCGCTTCTCTTTATTAGGCTTAAAAAGAATGAACCTCCACACTCCTCGTGCAGCTGGACCCCTAATGGCTGTGGAGATGAAAAATAATGTTATTATTCACTGGAGGCCTCATGGTGTTCCTCTGCGATTTACTGTAATGCCTATGACCAACCTGCATTATATCTCCAATTATATTGATAATATAGCTGGTGGTCCTCATGTAGTCGTTGTCTTTACACTCTTTGCCCACCTGGTGTTTCACCCGATAACATTTTATGTTCACGAAGTGGCCAAAATCCGTCAGTCTGTTGTTGCTCTTCTGAGTCGTGCACCACAGACCACCATCGTCATCAAGTCTGGAAACACTGCAGGAATTAAGGTACGCTTAGTCACTTTAAATACTTTTCCATCTTGTTTTATAACGACAATATTTATAGTCAACTGGAAAATATGATGCATTTGTTCTGTTGGTGTCATTTTGAAAGTCTAGAAATACTGGGCTCATAGGTGCGTGTTAGGAACAAATTTATTCTAATTTACAACAATAATTTAGATTTAGTATAAAATTCCATAGTTTAATTTATCAATAAATAAATAAATGCTTTCTGTCATGCCTCCCCTGAGCCCAGTGAGTTTTAACAGACCCCCTGAAGCATGTGGTGAGTTTTGTTGGGGGTAACTGGGAATGAATGTGGAAAGTCACATGAGAGGAAGCAATGCCTCCATCGTGATATGATTCGATATGGATACAGTTATGTTTGGCTGTGACTGATTCATTCGATAAATCCCCTGTCTTGTGTACATGCGTGTTCCCCTTTCGTGAATCATGGTATAATGACGTTAAAGGGAAGACTAGTTAAGTAAGTAAGTAAACAACTGACACACTTTGTTATATTGATAAAACTTGTAATTGCTTGAAAACATGATCTTTGGGAGTTTTTATAAAGCAATCAGCTTTGTGAAATTTAAAGTAAATCTCCATTTATGTCACCAATATTTACCTCAATTAAAAAAATTCTAAAATAGTTAAAAGTTAACTATTTAAAAGAATATCTGAGTGAGTTCTCAAATAAAATATATTTTTTATATTGCTAATGCCTTGAGTTATTATTTTGGAATACATGTAAAATCACTTACTGGATGAGATACTGGCGATTACATTGTTAATAAACATATATATATATGATCTCTCTCTCTCTCTCTCTCTCTCTCTCTCTCTCTCTCTCTCTCTCTCTCTCCCTTACTCTCTCTGTTTATTTTACCAAAAACTTGGACTAGGACATGAACTTGCATTTGAGGAATAAAATAAATAAATAATTAAAACTGTGAGGACAGACAATGACCTTATTCCATGTCTGACAGTATCTTTTGTTACTGATCTTTGTTGTTACAGAATATTTTTCAAAGTGACTGGTATGCACTGCAAGAGAACATAGTGATGAAAGAGATGTTCAGAGATATTGATGGAGTAATCTACTTCGATATCTGGCAGATGACTTCCTGTCACTATCTCACTGAAAATGTTCACCCGGGACCTGTTATCATTGCTAATGCAATCAGCGTGTTTCTCTCATATGTCTGTCCTGTCTAAACAATAACTGCTTTTTCCTCTACAACATGCTTTAAAAAAATGTTGACCGTCTCAAACTAAATAACTGCTGCCCAGAATTTTTTTTTGTATTAACTTAATTATAAATGTAATAACACTAATTGTTGCATGAATATACCATTTTGTGAATAAAGTGTTTTGTATATTGCAATAATCCGTACAGTGAACGCCTTTTAAGTAGGGGTGCTCCGATCACGATCGGCCGATCGTTATGCGCATCTCGTCAGTAAAGCCGGTTCTCTAATCAGCTGTTAATTCCATCAGGTGCGTGATTTCACTAGGGATGTTCCGGTACTAGTACCGGTACCAAACGGTACCCGGGCTAATTAAATTTGGAAGTGATCATCCTTATCCCCTTGGAGCGGGGACTTTGGAGTGAGTAGTGCATGTGCGTGCCATTAACTAGTCGTTAGGAATGAACTTTGCAAAAGGAGCGACAAAATGTCCTCATTATCTTCAGCTGGGATGTTCCCGTGACAGCAGATTCACTGATGGACATCGACATAAAAACAATATACATTTAATGTTTTAAAAAGTTTTAAATATATTCGTTTTTATATATTATATACACTGTAAAACCCGACATATAACTTAACTCAAACCGTTGGAGTAAACAGATTGCCTTGATTTAAACCATGTAAGTTTTAAGACTTTGCATTCAAGTAATTAAGTGATTAACTAAGTGCTGATTGAGAATTAGTGATGAACAGCTGCTGTTAACAAACAGAATCACTGAAGAAAAGAGAAACACAAGAACTACTACAACTGACTTCAGACACAGCCTTAGATGAAATCAACTGAAATAAAATACATGAAATCTCTCAAGATCTGATTAAACAACCCCACAAACAGCATCAGCAGCTCCACTTATTAATAACCAGACTGACTTTATTTCTGTCAGACGTCTACAGAAGATCTTATTGAGAATTAACTAAGGTTTAGATGTTGATTTATTGTTTCATTTGAAGTAACCATGTTAGAGATCAGTGTTTGCTTTAGTTGAGCTCTTGACCCTTGATTTCTGTCTTTGTCTTTTCTCTGGCTGTTATAACCGTGTGTTTCTAAAACAACTTTATAAAAGTAAAACAGCGACATCTGCTGACGGACACATGCTGCGCTGTCACAGGAACATCCCAGCTGAAGATAATGAGGACATTTTGTCGCTCCTTTAGCAAAGTGCTTTCCTAACGACTACTTAATGGCACGCACATGCCCCACTCACTCCAAAGTCCTCACTTCAAGGGGATAGGGATGATCACTTCCATTTGGAATTTGTCCAGACTAGTACCGGAACATCCCTAGATTTCACATAGTTACTACACAGAGCCGTTGTTAATAGAGAAGATGCGCAAATCCACTTCATTTTCAGGGTTTTTTGGCGCATCTTCTCTATTAACAACGGCTCTGTGTAGTAACAGCGGCTCTATGTGAAATCACGCACCTGATGGAATTAACAGCTGATTAGAGAACCGGCTTTACTGACGAGATGCGCATTAACGATCGGCCGATCGTGATCGGAGCACCCCTACTTTTAAGTTAACAAAATATTTTTTCAGCTTATCCCAAACACGGTTTTGTGCAGAATAAATATGATCTTTTCTATAAAGTAGATTGCAAATGTTATAATTGCTGTGATACAGTGTTCAATTTAATGAAATTCTGAAGCAGACTTTCCATTTCAGAGACCAGGGCCCATATTTATCAAGCCTCTGGGAATTACTCTCAAGAATTCTGCTAAAATTTGACTGAAGTGTAAAATAAAAATTCTTGGCTCAAAGCTGTCCTTAAAAGTGAGTTATCGAGCATCTCATTGGTTATTTAAGCAAAGTATAGGACTGAATCTTAAGTGTCAGTCTTAAGAGTTGATTTTAGACTGAAGAAATGTATTTTGTTCTTTTGAAATTTAAATATTCTTTGCTCATTGCAACTGATAAAAATATAACAATTTGATTATTGTTCATTGTCAAGTATTTCAAGACTCTTCCTCTCCTGAAAGTCGTCTCTGTCTCCTCAGCACCATCATGAGCCCCTTCCTAACCACTTGCGAGACCTCCCAAACTGTCTTAAATAACTGGGAGAGTAACTCTGTCCTCTCCTCCAGCAGCATGGGGTCTGCTCTGACTGGCATGGTTCAATGCTCTTGGCAGGAGAGGTCTTTTCACTCAAGTTATGGGGGCAGATTGAACATGGTGACCATTTGGAGGATCCAAACTCTTAAATAAGCACTTCAGCTCTCGCACAATCTCTAAAAAGCAGTTATTCACTATAAACTAGAGTTCCAGCAGTCATTTCTGTTCTAATCCCTTTAAAGGGTTTACATCTAAGGGTTGAAGGTTGTAGGGCACCAAACAACTGCTTCTTGAAGTGCCCTTCTGTGTCATCATCCTGTGCCCATTTGGAGGCACCGTCATCATGGAAAGAATCAGCGCAAAGCATCATGGGGGCCAAAGTGTCCATCATTTGTACCCTTCAAAATCCTTCATCCCGAAAGGCCCTTTGAAGTGGCAAGTTTTAAGGCTTTCGATTTGTAACAACCCTTCAATATGGCAGGCATGATTGTTTTCACTCTGAATACCCTTCTGAGGGTGATATATCCTGTTTTGAACTCAGCAATATTCTATGCAAAGCAAAGGCATTTGGTGTAAAGAGCTTTAGATTCTGAGTGATCTAAGTAAACTGCTTACAGTGATGCAGGGAACCTGACAAGGAGGCCGGGTTCTATAGAGAATTGTGAAGCAGGAAACATAAATGTTGACTTTGGTGATCTCATCATTCAAGGGCTACAAGTGGAAGAAAGCAGAAAAGCCCAAAAAAACAAGTGAAAGTGGAGAAGTGTCGCCGAACAAAGAAGAAACCTGGAACATCAACACCATATGGACTTCAAATTGAGAACTGTGATAAAATTGATGCAGACACAGGAAACTTTGAATAAAAGAATAATGAAGTTGATGAAAGAGATGGCTGACTATACTAGGATCAGTCTTGAGCTGCAAACTTTAACAGATGATTTAGAGTCATTGCAACTTATGACTCCAGCTAAAAGAAGATAAAAGTTTTAAATGTATGTTTTTGCTCACACCTAACCCTTAGCTATATGTGATATTTTTGTGATAAGAAGATGTTATATGCTATGCTGTGCAGAAGATGGAAAAAGGAAGGTAATGCATTTGGTTGCAAAATGGAACATCTACCCAGCTATGCTGTTTTGCTATACCAACATGTAGGTGTGACCTGCGTGGTTAACACAGGTCAGGCCAAATAGCTATGCTTGTGAAAAGCTATAAATGATTTTGTATTGATGTGTGGTTGACCAACCCCTGCTATTTTTTTTTACAACTTGAACTTGTGATACTCTGTTTAAACGGTGATAAAGATCATGTACTATGTGTGTGTGTAGGGATATATGTGATTACCAAATATTGAGTAATGCAAGGGGGATCATATGTAAATTGCATGCAAGGGCTATAAAAGGTCCCGGAGTGTTGAGTTCAGGGCTGTACTGTCACAGTGTCTGGTTTGTGTATCCCTGGGTGTCCATTAGGGGTCTCAGTTCACCATATCATCACCCCACTTCAGTACTCATTTCACACAAGCCTTTATCTGGATTCATCACTGTTCATTGCACATAGCTGTTCCCACTCACATTGTTTGCACCTGTTTATATATACCCTGTTTGTTCTGTCTTTGGTAAGGAGTCCTTGGTCAATGTCACCCGGTATTTTCGTGTTTCCTGGTTTTTGTATTGTTTCTTGTTTTGGACTGCTTATATTATATTTATACTGTTGTATAAATAATAACAGTGTTATTATTAACCAATCATTATTGCCTCATTGTTTTTGTATATAATGCATTTTAAGTCATTTTAAAGGCTATGGCTTAGGTCTGTTTTTATAGTGTGATGTTGTGTTTGGAATATCGTATTGACAACCAATTAATGAGACTTAAATCCATACTGACAATTACGTAATGAGACTGATTGGGGAACAAGGAACACCAGGGTGTGATCTGTGTATCCAGAGACTGGGGTGAGAAGGATTAAAAAGAGGGTAGGAGAGAATGAAGGCGGGCTGGCGGTTGATCTATATACAAGCCGAAATAGGACAGCGGTACTCAGACATTTTAGGGACGGAGAGTTAGGAGTGCCATCGTGCTGTGTCTTCTTAAACTGCTGGATGGTCAGAGCACGCTAGCGTATGAACCAATCCCGTTCTGATCAGACTGATTGCTGTTTCTGCCGATGAGACATAATGACAGCAGGTGGGGGTCCGCTAGCCAATGGCACCGCCCAGGGGTGCTTCAAAAAAATATGAAACCCTGCCCTCCTGGGTTTCCCCAGTAACAGCTGTAAACATTGTAAAAACAGCTGTAAAAATAACAAAAAAGAGGGACCATTTTAATCCTTTCAGTTATTTATTTTTCTTTAATATGGGTTCTATTATGTTGTTCAGATTTAGATTGTATTTGTTTTGTAATGTTGTTGTTTCTATACATTCAAAAGTTGTTTAATAGTATTCCTTTTTCATAACAAATCAATGAATTTTTAAATAAATTGTGAGAAATTGTGAGTATGATTTCATTTATTAATTTAATTAGAATTGTTTTCGCACCTATCATAGTCAAAACATTATTTTTTTTTAAAGAGCTGTTTGTGAGGCAAAAGAGCCGGCTCTTTTCAGTGAGCTGAGTCAAACGAGCCGGCTCACGAAAAAGAGCCGAAATGCCCATCACTAGTTGTTACGGGAAAGGATGGAGCAGATTGGTTAGTTCTTGTCACATGACCTGCAGTGCGCTTGTGGCTCTCTGAAAATTTGAGATGTTTTTAACTTGATGCGGTGCATATGGAAGGCCATGAGGGTCAAATACACGTGAATTTTAACGCGTCAACAACACGTTAAATACGTGTATTTCACACGTAAACAACACATATTTAACGCGTTAAATACTTGTTGTTTACGCGTGAAAAATCAACACGTATTTAATGTGTATTTCACGTGTTAAATACACGTTAAATACACGTGAAGTACGCGTTAAAAATCAGTTTGAATGGGTCAATGTCATTGGCTGCTGAGGACTTGGGTCAAACCACTTCTGTGAGCTTAGAGGGGTTTACCATTCATAGACAGGCAACCACATTTAACATGCTATAGATCAGCTTATTCAGCCTTATTATTTTGTCCTTTTTTTTTGTATAGCCTATAGAAAAATATATTCAAATTGCAGTTTTATGATTTTTTTTTTTTTTAATAAATATTAATTAAAATGTTGTGGTGATAGTATAAAGTTTATAAAAGTTACAGTATTTTGTAATGAAACAGGAGTTTTTGTTTAGCTCTTGACTCGGTGAAGTATACTATTTAAATACTGTTGCTTTCTGAGTGCCATACACAAAAATACCAACTCATAACTCCACGATTATAGCAAGAAGAGTCAAAAGTTACAGTCTGATTCTACTGTGAGGATCCAAAGGGCTGTAGTATTTTATTTTGTCCAGCAGGTGTCATGGGGTAACACTTTTTGTGTCTTTAGGTTAAGTGCTGTGATGCAGGTGTGGAAAATTGATTGTGATTAACCATGCTGCTTATAAGATGCTGGCTTTCTTACCCTCTGGAGGGAAGGAGATTGGGGCTTGGTCTCTGCTGGTCTTGCTGTTTGGTGGTCAGGCGGATTTTCTCACGCTTTCCATTCCAAGGCTTGATGTTGTGTTTTTGTATCTTTATATTTTTATTGTTTTACCTAAATGTAGTTATGTTTGTTTTCTGATTAAAATACATATTTGTGCAAATTTGATTGTGTTGTATGGACTCTCCATTCATGTTGCTACTCCTTGATCCAAGGGGTTGTAACACTATGTTCTGTCAAATGTTTAATAGAGCTCTCCAACTGATTCATGGGTCTAGGTATTATTTACATATGAAAGGTCGTAATGGATTGTTTTGATTTTGAACTCATTTCAATCTTGAATCTTGAAAATGATATGCTATTTTTCACAATCAGAGCATGTTTCATGAAGTTATAAAGGTAAAACCATGAGAATATTGCAGCATGTGCGCATTTGGAGGTTTTTTATTTTTTTAATAATTCGATGAAGAATATCTTCAAATCTAAATGACAGATTATTGTATAATTGGGCTCATTTTAATCAAGTGAATTTTAAATTTTCCATGAGCTATGCATGTTTCGTGAAGTTATGAATGGAAACGTAACCTATGTTTTTGTCTCAATTGAATGGTTTCATGTGTGTGATAATAAATTACGATGAATTTGAGCTCCTTTTAATCTGGAGAATTTTCTGAAGAAAAAAAATGACTTATGATTTTGCAAGATCTATGAATGTTTCATGAAGTTATTAATAAAAGCGCAAAGTGAAACTAAAGTTATTTGTTGTGCTGTGCCTGTTGGGTTTTATATGTTATAGCAATGTGAGCAATATATTTGGATCTCATCCATGGATTACAGTATATCTGGGCTCATTTTAATTGGGATAATTTTCTGAAAATAATGATCTATGCATGATTCTTGAAGCTATGAATGAAAACGAAACGTGAAGTATCAAGCTGTTTTTCTTTGCAGCCTCAGTGCGCCAGTCTGCTTTCATGTGTCACAGCTCTATGAACGAAATCTTTCGATCTGATCAAAGGATCTATGCATGTTTGGTGAAGTTAAGAGGTAAAGCGTTTTTTTTTTTTATACTAAGATACATTACCTAATTTTTGTCTATGTGCTATAGCTTTATGAAATATATATTAAGATCTAAATGATGTTTTATGGTGAGTTTCGACTTTTTAATCTGCAAATAGTGACGTGTCTTTTTTATGATATAGCCTATGCTTTTTTCATGAAGTTATGAGTGGAAAGCCTACATGACAGCTACCATAGATTTTTGGCTTTTTTACCCCCTCGAGCCGGGCTTCGATTGTTCAGATGTGGGCCGAGCCTCCAGTCTGTTTAGACTTCTTCTTACTTTTATATTTTAGACAACAACGCGAGACCGTGATGCCACGACTGTAAAGAGTGGCTCGACGTGTTTGGTGTCCTGCAGCAGCACTGCTGAACAGTTCTGCATTCAAATAATAGGCTTAAGAAGAAGATATTTTAATTCTTTACTAATAAACTAGTGTTTTCTGAATCTGTGTCACAAGAATGAAGTTGCAATCCCGACTCGTCATCTCCTCATTAGACGTACTCTGTGGAGGCAGCAGTGGAGGGTGACACAAGATCTAATAAATCAAAGAAAGCATAGTAATATATTACTCACAATGGTAGACATTACATTACACAAGGATAGAGCATATTAACAATTACTGGATGTGCTTTGTTGAATTACGCTATGAATCAACATGAGTATCAAAGATGAATCCAAAATCAAACACTAAGAATGTGCCTGATGGTTAAAAAAACAGCTTAGAACATTGGATGCCAATGGTCTGTTTAAAGACAAGCAAAAGGGGAGACAATATTGCATAAATCTGTATTGATAGAGATGTGCTAAATAACTTTTAACTAAATAACTTAAGTCTTTAAAGTAGCTTAAGAGATTAATAACTATAGTCTTTAAAGAAAACATAACAATATTTACAAATCAACTCATTATGAACGTGTTACATTTAAATTGATAGAACAGGATCATAAATTTAATGTCTTTAGACACTGACTCAGACTTGCTGCACAATAAGGTTTAATTGATCTAAAACTAGATAAAACCAACGACACACTCTGTACTGTGGCTCTGGAAGGAGCCTTTGGGTTGTATGTTGGAGCCGCTGACACGAGCAGAAGAAGGAAAAGTAGGAAACCTTACTGATTATGAGTGAGATTGTAAACATCTGTATGGATCAAAAATGTATGCAATTTACAGTAGTCATTGTTCACTAAAATGAGCACGGCCAATCATAAATGCAGGATACTACATTGTATTTTAGAAGAACATCCCTTCTCATGTCTTTAAGACACCAATGACTCAGACTTGCTGCAGAATGTAGCTTTAATTTGATATACACCAAAATATTTAGAAATTGTCTGACAGTTAAAATACGTACTTACAATGCTAAATGATGCTGGGCGAGTGGCTCTGAAAAGAGCCTTGGGGTGTATGTAGGAGCTGTTGACACAAAGGAAGAAAAATAGGAAACCTGAGTGAATATGAATGAGATATTGCAAATGTCTACATATGAATATGTATTATTTTCATTAATTATTATTGACTAAACGGTATATTATGAACATGCTAAATCAGAAATGCAGAATGATATTGTATTGTTTCAAATACTACTACTTTTGACAACACTAGTCATAAATGCAGGGTGCTAGACTGTCCTTTAGAAAAACAACCTCTTTAATTTGTTTATTAAAAGACACTGATGGCTCTGGTTTGCTGCACAATATAACTTTAATTGATCTATACCCAAATAATTAAAAGTGTCTGACAGTCAGTAGAAACATACTTACAAAGCCAAGGATGCTGGGCGATGTGGCTCTGAAAAGAGCCTATGGGTTGTATGTTGGTGTCACTAACACACAAGCAGAAGAAAGAAAAGTAAGAAACCTTACTGATTATGAGTGAGATATTGAAAACATACTTATGAATTATTTATGGGTCTGTATTGATGAACAGAGTAGTAAAATAATATTTTTTTAGAGTATTACTATGAAAACTGGCAGATCAAAGATCTTTTTTTTTTTTTTTTTTTAAGAACTATTCCTTTAATGTATTTTAAGACATTACTAACATGCTGCCTGATGTTGATTTAACTGATCTAAACTCAAATACTGATTGGGATCTGATAGTCAGTCAAAGTATATCCTTACAAAGCCAAAGATGCTCTTGGTGATGTGGCTCTTAAAAGAGCCTTTGGGGTGTGTATAGCTGCTGTAGACACAAACAAAGGAGAGAAAAGAAAAAAGAGTAATGAATATGAGTGAAATGTGTCTGTACAAATGAAAATGTTTTTAGTTTCATCAGTGACTATTAGTAAATTTCTATTTTATGATGAAACTGTCAAATCAGAGATGCAGGTTTACTGCTATTTTCACTTACAACAATCAGACGGCAATCGACACTGGAAAAGAGAGAAGTGAATAATTATTTTATAAATTCTCAAAGTTAATAAAGGCTCTGAATGTGTATATAATCATCTGATAACACAAGATGAGATGAATGCAAAGCAATGTATTCGAGATACATTTGTTACAGCCTACTAACAAATAAGTCACAGTAAAATGCATTTTCATTCTCGAGAATAATATTATTATGATTATGATTATTATGTTCCATTTTAATTGTTGTTGTTACAAAATGAGGGATGCCCGAGTTCATAAAGGTGTAAAGGCTTATGAGTCTCTTATGTTTCTCGGTGCACGCGCAGGCTCAGTGTGTGAGAGGGCGGGAGCTCACGCGCTCGCAGTCAAACCTGTGACAATGCACTAACTTACTTAACATACAAATATGAGTAATAACAATAGTATTAAGAATAATTGTATAATTGGTCTCTTTAAGTAATGTAAACATTTTGTAATGTTAACATTTATTTTGGAACTGTGGCGATCCGCCACACTCTAGTTATGAATCGGAAACACTGCAGATAACTATGAAACAAAAGAGCGTCTATCAAACGGAGCGGATTGGCTCCATTAGCCATGACGTCACACAGATGTAACGGCATTTAACGGTCTTTACGGTTCCGATGAGCGGACTGTAGATATAAAAAGACGGAAAATCGTTCTCCGTGTCAGATGTGATCCATTTACCGAAAAAGACAGCCCAATTTTTATTACAATTTAATGGGTTTCATGAGTGAAACGCCTGCTATTTATTTTAGTAACGTTAGTTATAATCCTCAGAAAAAAACGAACTGTTCCCTCAAACTGTTTATTATAATTACTTATTATAATTAAATATTACTTTCTTTCTTCGTAGTTTTAAATGTCATTTACTTTTATTGTCGGCCCATAATTTAAAAAAAGTAATTTAACCAAACTGATTAAGTAAAAAGTAATTTACCTCAGGAAAACGCACTGCTGGGGATGTCACTCAAAGGGGAGTCAGGCTGTGCGCGCGGTGGGCGAAGACCCCGCCCAGATAGCAATTACATTTGGCCCGGATCCGTTTTAAGCCCCTTGCCTCCGTTTCTATCTTAGAGACGTTTTCTGATTGTGAACCAGATCCGTGCCAGATAGAGGTTTCAGATTAAACATTCTAACTGTCATCTGTTCAGTATTTATATCATTTTACAGATCTGGCCCAGATCACTTTTCCCATAGGTAACCGAAAGACATTAGCTGTGTCTGATACTGATTTGGTCCAGATCTGCAATATGAATCTGAGCCGATACTGTTTTCACATAGGCTACACTGGTGTGGCCCGAATCTGTGAAACATATCTGAGCCGAATGCATTTAAAAAAGGGTTAAAAACTGCTCTGGCCCATATCTGCAAAACGGATTTGAGCCAACACTGTTTTGACCATAGACTGTCAGAGACTAACGTTACCTGATGTGGACCACATCCGAAATACTTATCTCAAACTGTGTGAAGAACTCCGTGGAATAAACATTTTCAAGCTGTCTGCATTATTTTTTTAATTTTTTTTTTTTTTTATCTAGAGCATGAGATAAATGCATTGTCTTTAAGCTGAGCAATATTATCAGTGTTTAAAAACTACACAGCAACATTTTGTGATGCTATAAGGTCCGTTACAGCACAGGTCCGTTTGAGCTCCGTTTTAGGTCTGTTTTGCGACAGCGCCAAAAGTGCCAAGTGAACGTTGGGTCTCGCTTGACTGTCGTCTTGCAGATACGGTCCACATCCGTACTACGGACTTCAGTCAGAAGCGCCAAAAAATAATAAAAAATATCATCAAACCAAGCTGTCAACGGAGATTTATCTGACCAGCTACCTCACGTAAGTTTTATGTGTCTATGTGTTTATTATGTACATCTATTTTTATGCGTTTATTCTAATTTACTGTCTATTACTTAAACGTGCAAGTGAAATGCTGTTTGCTTGGTAGATAGCAGTTACAGGCTGTTATTTGCGCACCAGTCTGTGTTATGTTAAAGCCGCATCTGCTATAGCGCTATAGTGTAGCACAGAATAGACCAATTATAGGATAACCGAATCAACTTTTTAATATCATAGCATATATTTGCGCTAATGTGCTGAAGTCTTAGCGATGTCCAGACGAGTAAAAAACTTTTTGCGCATTTTAATATGCTATAGTGCACACCTACCCACCCAGCAAAAACTCGTTGAAAAGACGTCGAAAAGACGTCATTGGCAGTCGTCTAAACAACGTTAAAATTTAGTTGAAAAGTGAAAGGTGAAACGACGTCTTTTTCATGTCGTCAAAAAGACGTCTATAAATAGACGTCCAAATTACGTTTAAATGTGGTTGAAAAGTGAAAGGTGAAACGACGTCTTTTTCAGGTAGTCAAAAAGACGTCTATAAATAGACGTCCAAATTACGTTTAAATGTGGTTGAAAAGTGAAATGTGAAAAGACGTCTTTTCCAGACCTAATTACAACCATGAATTATTTATCATATTCCTAATTAGTGAAAATAAGACAATTCAAAGTATATTGACACATTTATTGACACATTACATCTTTCATGTAAAATTTTGATCACATCTTAAGCTTCCTTTGATTAAACAGACCGTAAAAACAGCAGTATTGTGAAATATAACAGAAATAATTGTTTTCTATGTGGATGCATTGTAGAATGTAATTTATGCCTGTAAACTGAAATTTTTAACACAATTACTCCAGTCTTCAGTGTTACATGATCTTCAGAAATCATTATAATATACTGATTTGCTGCTCAAGAAACATTTCTGATTATTATCAATGTTTTTGTGGAAACCATTACATTTGTCAGTATTTTTTTAATAGACCTTGCAAAAGAGTAGTATTTATTTAGATTTTTTTTTTATCAATTTAAAAGTCTTTACTATAAACTTATCAAATTAATCCATCTTTCTGTATTAATATAATTTTTCAAGACAATAAACTATGACCAATTATAACTTTAGAACAACCAAAATGTAAATTCTGTCATTAATTACTTACCCTCATGTTGCCCCAAACCATGTTGCAGAACACAAATTAAGATATGTTTTTAACAGATTCCTTGTGTACGCAAAACAACAACAACAGCAAAAATTATCTATTCAGAAATTATGAATCCCCAATGGATTTTCACAAAAGCACCAAAAGCGCCAGCTCTCATGCCAATGCAACACTGATGCATCATGGTGCATGTGTGAATGCGTTATTTTATATTTAAAAGAATTCTCAGATTTCATTAAAAAGTTCTGCATTTATGTTTCAAAGTTGACCAAAAGTCTGGCTTGGAACAATATGAAGATAAGTGAGGGAAATCTTTGGTTTAAAAAACACAGTAGGTAAATGGGGTTCCCACAGGGACACCAGTAGATCTCTGCCTGATCTCTGATCTGCTGCTTCTTCTTCTGCTCCTTCCTCCATTCCAATTCTGGATTAATGAGCCACGGCAGATGTTTCCACTTTGAATGCTTTATCCTCACTATTTTTTCTCCAGCATCTAAAGTGAGAAAGAAAACAGTAACTAAAATGTAAATTAATAATAGAAAAACAATGGTTGTCCAAAATGTACAAATTAAAGTGTACTCGTTCTTCATGAAGGATTATTAACTAATCAGTATGTCAGGGGTTGTCAACTCTGGCCCTTAAGGTGAGACTTGGGTTTCTGCAGAGTAAAAGTGGATGTTTATGACTTAGTGTGTGTATTCAAACTGCTGGGTGTTTCTAAATCATGCAATCAAAATGATCCCCCTTACCTAACCCCCACCCATAAACCTACCGTCACTTCGTCAGCCAATCAGTTATCATGGTCTAAAAACACCCTGATCTGGTAACTCCCATTACTTTCCTGCAGAGACCTATGCTTGGCTTAAGGTCCACTGTCATGCAGAGTTTACGTCTCAATCAGCTTCACAGTTTTCCAAGTTGTGAATATATTGTGTACATAAATGTAGGTACTGGTAAGCACTGTGGCTCACTATACACTGGTGGCTATTTCTGTCCTCATTGTACAACATCACTACTGACATTAATGCACAACAATAAAACTGATATCTTTCTTTTAATGCTATTTACAGCACATTATGATAATGTGCAAGATTTAATTAATAAATTAATTGGAAATGTTTACTAGATTAGACATTACCTGTCTAGTGATATGTTTATGCTGAAATATATTATTGGTTTGTGTTTTAAAGTCTATTACATGTAATCTTATAGTGAATTACCAGTGCACCGTAAAAAGAAAATTGTGATTGAGGCAACCTTTCACCACTGACTACTGAGCAACAGACCTGAGTGATTCACACCCAGAGTTTACATCCACACCTGATCACACTCACCTGTTTGTGACTTATAGTTAGTAAGACTGAGGACCTTGATTAATGTGTTCATGTGCGCTGCACTAGGTTGGTGTAAAACTCTGCATGTAAGTGGACCTTGAGAGACAATGTTGATATCTCCAGCAATATGTTCTGAACATGCACTATAAAGAGACAGAATGACTTACACATCTGGTGTCCAGTCCTGGGCTGGAGGACCAGCGTTCTGCAGAGTTTCTGCTGATCCTTGATCAGCTGCTCAGGTCTGCTTAACTGGGGTCGGAGCTAAACTCTGAAAAAAGAGAAGACTACCAATATTATAATGTTAAAAAGTTAAACAAGGTTAAATAATTTGATCCATAAATATGCATAACATCTGAAAATGCACAAAGATGACAAGAAAGAACTTTCAACACACTGAAAAATAAGAAGCAATATTAAGTCACACATGCATTTTCTTTTCCTATTATTCCTCAAAGTTACAATTACCTTGTGGTTTATCAATTATTTTCAGTCTCTGAAATAGAAAAGATCTATCAATGATGAACTATTATTTACCCCATTAGTGGTGAGCATAAAATATTTATTTTAAATACATTTTTAAATAATATTTTCTATTTCTCTTCCATCTTTATTTGACCCTCTAATTTTAACACTCACTATTCTAATTATATTCTTAAAAAAAATAAAATAAAATCTAACTACCTTTCTAATCTTTTTGTATTATATTTTCTTTTCATTTACTATGCAATTGTGTGTGTGTGTGTATGTGTAAAGACTAGGGCTGCACGATTCTGGATAAATTGAGAATCACGATTTTTTGATCTCATATAGAGATCACGATTCTCCTACGATTCTTTATTATTATTATTACTATTAACATTATCATTATCACAAGTATATAAATTAATTATTTTATTTTGCAAGGATTCTTTAAATTGATCAAGTGTGACAAAGACATTTATAACAAAATATTTCTATTACACACAATTATTGTTCTTCTGAACTTTCTATCAAAGAAACCTGAAAAAAATCTACTCATCTGTTTTCAACATAATAATAATAATAATAATGTTTTTTTTTGAACGGCAAAACAGCATATTAGAATGATTTCTGAAGATCATGTGACACTGAAGACTGGAGTAATGATGCTGAAAATACAGCTGCACACCACAGATATAAATTACATTTTAAAATACATTCAAGTGAAAGCAGTTATTTTAAATGGTAAATATTTCAAAACTTTACTGTTTTTGCTGTACTTTGGATGAGATAAATATAGTTTGGTGAGCAGAAGAGACTTTAAAAAAACATTACACATCTTATGGTTCAAAAACTTTTGACTGGTAGTGTATATATAATATATTTAAAACCCCAGTTTTTTTAATATTAGAATGATGAAAAAGTTGTTTAGATCACTGATTCAACGACTCACTCATAAACCTACTACACTTGTTTCATTTCTGGATGAATCAGCGTTTTTGAACGATTCTCTTGAATGAAAAATTTATTCATTGACAAATAAATTAAGACACTTGTCGCCACCTATTGGTGAAACAATGCAATCGACACAAACGTTATTTAAAGCGCAGTACTTTCAAAAGGGGATTTGTTATATTTTGATCGCTGCCATATAGACATCAATGTTTATATTTAAACTATAAACTTTATCCCAGTATTTTTGTGATAATATAAATGACTGTAAGACAGATATAATACTGTGTAGTTGAAAAGACTGTTTGTGAAGATGTTTCTTAACCAAACATGGTAAGAGCTCTCTCTGTGTCAGCGGCAGTGCGCGCACGGATTTGAATGATCCGGTAAGACTTTGTCAAAGGTTTAACAGACTCGGGGAATCGTTGTCTTTTAGAAATGAGATTGAGAGGGTGTCTGAATCGAGATCGCGATCTTTTAACGATTAATCGTGCAGCTCTAGTAAAGACCTCTAACTAGCTTGCTCTATTCTTTTATTTTTTATTCTACCTGTTTTTTTTTAAATTTATTATATTAGTTAAAATCCCATGCTACGTGTACTGTGTTAACCTAACTGAGACTTGTTATAGCACTTATATATCATTGCTCTTTTTGTTGTTTTTGATTGCTTCCACTGTCTTTATCTGTAAGTCGCTTTGGATAAAAGCGTCTGCTAAATGAATAAATGTAAATGTAAATACATGATAAATCTGACCCTTAAACTTATTTACTAGTTATGTTTCATAATGTCTAAAAATGTTCTTCAGCTGGATACACGCACGGCCATCAGCATGGAAGAATCTAGAACATATAAATTATAAATAAACTATAGCAGAGGTGAAATGCAGAAAAGAAAATTAATTTACAGATTATACAAAAAAATTAAAAGAATAATAACAGAATTTAAAGTTTTAGGTTTACTAACCGAGTAATACTCTTACAGTGTGGATATCAAAATAACTAACAGGCAAACAAACACACACACACACACAAACATATTATGAAAATATTATATAAACACATACATGTATAAAATAAATTACAGATTCATGCTGATGTAGGCGAAATATATTGTGAAAAATGCATATAAAGTTACCTCTTGTAGTTAGCATTACAGTTGAGATGCTAACGGACTTTTTCAGAAGACACTGACCATTTCTCTGAAAGTACATTCTCAACGAAAGCGTGTCATTTACATTAAATAAAGTTTCAGGGACACTTTTATGTAATATTTGTGTAATTTAGGGATTAAACTTACCTGAAATTAGTGAAAACAACCATGAGAGACAGCATCCGTTCAGCTGCTTGACGGTTGAGCTGCGCCCCGTTTCCATGGTGACTTCCTCAGCTGCAGTTCAGCGCGTGACCATCAAGTGTTTTCAAAATATATTTCAATATATTTAACAGTGCTTCAGACATGATGTCTAATATATTTCTTCACTAGTTTATGTTAATGGCTTTGTGGTGCGAAATAAAAGTTTTTTTTCTTCTAAATTTGGACTAAAGCCCATCTACATTTGTTTTTGGGCTAAATTTGGATAAAAATAAATAAAATAAAATAAAAAGACGTTAAATGTTGCTTTTTGGTCTTAATTTGGACCAAATCCGACGGACCAAACGAAGACCAGTTTTTAACGTCGCTTTTTGGGCTTAATTTGGACCAAATCCGACGGACCAAATGAAGACCAGTTTTTAACGTCGCTTTTTGGGCTTAATTTGGACCAAATCCGACGGACCAAATGAAGACCAATTTTCAACGTCGCTTTTTGGTCTAAAAGATGGCCATGACGGGCCGACTTGATTTAGACCAGTAAACGACGTCCAAATGACGTCTGGTGCTGGGTGGGTAGCCTAAGTGTCGGTTACGTTCAATAAAAAAAAACACACATGGCTTGTTTCACAAGTCCAAATTTCATTTTTGAACTTGTTTGAAATGGATTGAATCATTATTTAAAATAATCTTGGAGATTTCTGAATTGCCTAAATCATAAATGCAGCCGGTTGAAGCCTGCAGCGATGTTTTTCTTTTGTTATGGTAGTATATATATATATATACTTTTTTTTTGAGAATGTTGCACTACTGTTGCTGTTATTCTGCACGAAACTTCATGCCAATAAATAAGAAATATTGCTGACTTGTGCGTTTCCAGCGCTCTCTTTACGTTCGTCCGTTATTCGATGTTGAAAAAGGAAACGTGCTTTTTTTTTAGACACGGAAAATCGATTCAATAAACACTTATGTCTTAAAAATCGAAAATGATTTTTTCACAAAATTGACAGCCCTAGTAGTAGGGAGATGAGTGAATTAGCCTACTTTTACTCGCTAAGAAGTACGAGGATAGACGACATACAAAAGAGGATGACAATCGATCCTTCCCACACAGATTTCCATTGATTCAATTCTTCCAGTTTTGACGTCTTCGTAAAACAGCGTACACCAACAATAATGCCTTCTGTTTATTCTTCTTATTCTTTTTATTACTAGGCCTAATTGGGGCTACGTCTTAACCTCAATGGTTACATAGTTCATTTGTCTTATTCAGTTTTACATGACCAGTTTTTCTTATTATTAGGCTATTATTTTATTACAGTTCCATCAACTAATGCACAAATCGTTATAGAAGTAGGCCGAGAAGGATTTTTTGAGCAAATGCAATATACGTCCATGGCCGCGGGAAGTGGGGGTGCTGGGGGTGCTGCAGCACCCCCTAGTGACGAGAGGGAGATAAAAAAAATGTAGGCCTATTAAAATATTTTGCACAATTTATAAATTCCTTATGAATATTTTAGAAAATGATTTTGACACACGTAGGCTATTACATATATTTTGGGTTTTAATTTCATATTTTGAGGCCTAATCAACACAGGTTCGGAAGTTACGTTGTCAACGTCAGGCAGGCAGGTTTGGTCGCCGAGTAACGAGGTTTCCCGCTCGTTCCATGCAGAATACATCCATCTTTATATAATACAGCGCACCTCGACATTTGGACACCTGTAACCAGGGCACCCCGCCTGCATGTAGCTCAGGTAAGAGCATGGTGCTGCCGCGCTTGTAACATTTATTTTTTTGGCAACAAGTGTGGGATCAGCTTTGACTAGCCAAGCAATTATAAGTAGTACACTATAGTATTTTTGTAAGGTGGCGGGGATGGAGATGGAGAGTATTATTTCGTTCGTGTGTTCTTTGCGTAATCGTTGTGGAGAACTGCTAAATAACGTTTAAATAGTCGGAGATTATTTCCTTGTGGTTTGTGTAAAAAGGTTGGAGATGGAGACAGAAAGCTTTACACTGTGCGTGTGTTCTTTGCGTAATGGATGTGGAGAACTGTTCAATAAACAAATTGCTTAAATAGTCAGAGATTATTTCCTTGTGGTATGCGTAAAAAGATTTTGGAATTAATAGAGTTGCGTGTGACATAAACGTGCAGTGACTCAAGCCAGCTGACCAAATCGATTGCATTGTTTTAGCGTTATTGTGAAGTTTGATTAATATTATATTTTGTTGTAATATTATTTGTTGTATCTAAATAAGTTGCATGTATGTATAGGCTATCTGAAATTGTAATGAAAGTAATTATTTCGTTTTCCTTCGATTATTAAACTATTATTTCTGATTCTGCTTCTGCTTCAGATTAATAGCGCATTGCGCATATCTGAGAACTGATGTCTGTGTGTTTCAGACCCTGGCTGGCTGTGCACTGAAGTGTATATGACAATAAAGTAGTCAATCTCAATGTATTTATTTTTAAAATGTATTTTAAATAGGCCTATAGGCTCATAGGTTTTTTGTATATAGAAAAAAAATAAATAAAAAAATATTCACAGCACCCCCTGTTCAAAATTACTTCCCGCGGCCCTGTATACGTCTGCCTGTTTTGTCGTCATGTAGGACCAGCACTGATCCAAATGTCTCATTAAACCTAATCAGTAATGCTGTTTTCCAGGTGCTGAAGCTGAAATATGGAGGCATGCTAGGTGGTTTGCCCTTTCGGCGGACAGGAGAGGAGGGCGCGTGGAGAGACTGGCGCATCAGCAGCAGGAGCAACAGCTGCCACAGCACCTATAGTGAATTTGTTTAAGTGCATGTTTTTTTTTTTTCTTCCACGTTGTGTTTATAGCCTGTGCGTTTTTTTTTATCCATTAATTATGTGTATGTTGTTGACTGTGTTTTGTGTTAATTGTTGACTTTGTTCATGACTTTGTTGTTCGTTTTTTATAATTAAAATATGAATTCGTGGTCATTAATTCTGTGTTTGTTAACTTTGTTCACGTTGTTTTTAGTATGAAAAAATGCCGAAAATAAGGCAAAAGGTCAATCCAGTGGTGATTTAAGCGGATTCGTAACACATCCGGCACAGCTCCGGTAGGCGGAATCGTTTCACGCACCCGTTACGTATCTGTAACGGGATGATCAGGCGGTGCTGGATCGGCGCTGGATCGGCGCTGGCACATATCTGCAACAACCCCTAAAAACAGACCAGAAACGGCTTCGGCCCGATGTGCGTTTGGACTCAGTAACGAGTCTGTTAGGCGGATGCGTGCCAGACCCGGCTCTATCGTTTTGCGGTTGCGGCCCTGTTCCGTTACAGCGTCCAGTGGCTATCTGGGCGGTTTATATAAGCCAGCTGCCCGGTTTCGCGGGCTTGGCACGCGAGTAAGAATTTAAGCATTGAGAGAAAAGTTTATTTATTTAAATTTTTTAAATATTGTATGTAAAATTATATAATGACACACTGCGTTAACTTGGCATTAAAAGTAGAAAAAACATAGAGTTTTCAAATAGTGTGGTGTTTGTGGTTTCCTACTATAGTCAAGGGAATGGTGTTACCAAAAATATAAGTTAAATCGTTTTTTTTTCTTTCCCTCCCAGTTTGAGAGTTCCACCAGAGCCTGACTACGGATAGCCTTCCCACTATTAAGTCCTATTGTACCGAATTTTGGTTGCAGTACCACCAGAGTTCCACTGGGGGCGATCGCCATGAGTGCAAAATGAATTGGAGTCTATGGGGCTAGACGGCAAATTAAGAAAGTTATTCATTAAGCCTTGTAAAATATAGAGAATATTATTCATAATAATAATATTTATTGCTTGTTTCTGCTATGAAAGGAACATTTTCTAGAATATTTCTTAAAGAAGGCATTAGAGATAATTCTTAAAAAAATAAATAAATAACTAGCATATCTTGCATCTCTGATTTACAAGATTCATCATAGCATGCTAATAAATAAATTAAAATTTGCATCCTGCATCTCTGATTTGCCAGATTCATCATAACATGCTAACAAATTAATAAAAAGACACTCTCAATATATAGCTCTTAAAAGAGCCTTTGTGTGTGATGTCATATACATTGCTTTGATTTTTAGGGATTACCGGTAAACCAATAAACTACTTTGACTAGTGACTTTAACCATTTGTTTTATTAATGTTTATTCATAATGCAATTTATTCTGCTTACCTGACTCATGCAGACTTCTGTCTTGATGTTTGGCTGTGGTCCCCCCATCATTCACTCTTCGGCAACCGGTCTATTTATGGAGACCACCATGATCTAATCTATACCGATCTAGTTGTCTCTTCTCCCACAAACTCCACTTTCAAGTATGTTTTTTCTTTGTTGTTGTTGTTGTTTTTTCAACAACGTTGACTGTATTTTTGTATGCCAAAACTAGGGCTGCACGATATTGAAGAAAAATGCATTATGCGATTGTGATAACTTGTAATAACTGATAATATTCAATAATGCTTAAAGTGTGTAGGTATATTTAAAATCTGAAAACTCTAAATCACGTTAATGTTTCACATTATTTTTGTGAGAAGAAAGCATAACCACAACTTCTAAACAGCTGTGCTTACTGTAGCTTTACATAGAAAGTGCCTTTTTAACATAAGTGTAAAGCAGGGGGTTCAGGGTTTCAGGTAGGCCCAGATTAGATTTAACAGCAAAAACTAATCAAATGTAAAAATTAAACGCTGCTTAGTCTTCACTATATGAATTAAATACACTGATTTTTATTAAAAGTCCCCCTGTAGTCAATTATTGTATCCCTTAAAACTTATCTTTGATCATCAAAGTGACATATTTAAATGTTTTTCTTGTGAAAATAATCTTCTCATGCCTTAAAATAGATTGAATGTAACTCTACACCCTTGCCTCATTTGTTAAACTATGAATATGTAAATATGGGTGCATGGCAAAATTTGGGTGAAGACCTTTCTCCCACTTTCCACCACCAAACCTCTTCCTACATGTAAACAGTTGTAAAGCGCACTATATTTGCCATTATTTTAATCATCAAAATGTTTTAGGTTAATTTGATAAAATACCACATTTTATTTTCTTTATATATATCAAAAAGTCAAGTTATTCCACACTATTTCCAGTCATCTTCAAAGAATGCAAATTGAAGAACAAATTTTTTGGAATATAGGATATGCAATACACCATGAATAAATCTATTCTTATAAAATAAAGTTTGTCCAGAGTTGAACAATCAGAGTCATTTTGCCTCATCTTCCTCTTGACAATAGCCCATAGATTCTCTCTGGGGTTCAGGTCTGATGAGTTTGCTTGCCAGTCAAGCACACCAACACCATGGTAATTTAACCAAATTTTGGTGCTTTTGGCAGTGTGGGCGTAGTTGGGAGTAACAACTGCATCTACTCTGGGTTCTCTAAACAACAACTTTCAATAGTGTTTCGAATGCTGTTTGTATGCATAGGTAACTGAAGTCAAGTAGTATTCAATTTGTGATTATTACCTCTTACTATAGCAACAGCGATTAAAGAATTATCAAAGATGGCGACAGCCATACTACTAAAAGTCTTATCACAATTGACATGACAAGAGTCCAGTCAAGGCATGACTTCATCTGTTAAATCTAAACCAGCAGCATCTTTTATAACTGGAGTAGATTGGATTATTTAAGTCACACACAGAACACAAAAAAGGAGCAGAGAAAATACTTAAATTTTGTTTGTGGTATGCCCTGTCAGATGCTTTGATAGATGCGTGTGGACTTGAATAATTGAAGAGAACAGGAGCGCAATCATTTTGACTAATATTTATATTTTGGTAAAATATTTATTTTAAATGTAGGATTCATATTCTACATATTTTTTTTTACAGGAGTACAGAAGTGTCAACATGAGCTCCTGACCTCTCTGTGGCTCAGCTGTTTTAGGACTTTTTCAGAACTACATCTTTTTTGGTCACCACAATCAGGATGTTCAGTGGGGATTCATCGCTGGATTCCACCTATGGAAAAGTTTAGGTTGGGAGTGTGTTGTCATACCAGCAGAAACAACCTGCATCATTACTCACCATCATGATGCCCCATCACCACCACATCTACCACTTATTGGTTACAGCCTTGATACATCTGTCTGCTTGTTTGTCCATAGCGAACATATTTGTTTTTGTATGTAACCAACACACTTGTACAGGAAATGTAACACGTTATATATATATATATATATATGTGTAACCGGCAGAGTAATCGCTGTCTGGTTGAAGTTTGTCCCTCTGCAGCTACGGTTACCCCCTGACGTCACTCAGCTAGCCGTGAGTGGCTAAACAACTCATTTGTGTCTGGCCAGTTGCTATAAAATCGTCTGCCTGTTGAGCTTAGAGATATTCTCTGATGCACGATACGTTTTCAGTCCTGTTGCTGCTTGGGTATGTGGTTCTCCTGTGTCAAAGTGTTTTACTGATTGCCAGACGCTTCCGGGTAATCGCGCTGTGTATTGCTGAAGGTCCTGGGCAAAGCACACGCCGGGTAGCTTTACCACAATTTACTAGCATCAAGAAGGTATTATTTGTGTATTTTATTGTTAACTATAATGTGGGTGTCGTTGTTGGGATATATGCTTTTTAATGCACACATTTGCATACAGGTCTGGGGCAAAGTACCCGCCGTGTAGCTGTAACGTTACGGCATTCACTAAATTCCAGGGGTTTCATTACCACGACGTAAAATGGGCGTTTCTGCAGGTCTTGGTAAAACGCCCTCTTTCATAAAAAAAGGTCACCGATCATGCGCAGAATGCGTTTTTTTTTTTTTTTTTTTTTTTTTGCGCGGGCATTTTTTTATCCTAGGATCAACTCAGATGGATAACGAAGGATAAATACAATCATACCTATGATGGACAAAACAGTCATAAAGGTAGATATTACACGGTATTTATATATTACGTTTTATTATCAGTTAAGCTATTTTTAAAAACAAATAAACAACCAAAAAATGTAAAACGTGCAGTAACGTTAGTACTCTACTTATGATTTACTGTAAGTTTTAATACAAACCAAACATGGTTATTAAAGTTAATGCTAATCACAAAATATTTAATCATGTGTTTGATAAGCCACTCACATTCAGACAGGTACAACAGTGTTCCTGTTCACACATTTTAACCCTCAAACATTTTATTATGCTCTTGATTTATCTGTTTCTTTCTCTGTAGTGTGACAGTCCACTCTTCAGAAAAGTGATGGTTTGGGAGATAATACATCAGAAGATCCTGTAAGCCCTGAACCAACCAGTCCTTCAAACATTATCAAACTAATTATGACCTTTCTGTGTAAATTCAATTTAGGATATAATTATGAATAGTGACATGGGTTTTCTTTACAAGCAGTGGGCTTTGGAAAAGTACTGAGATGAATAAAATCTGAGGTTTAACTGCAGACTTGTCTTGTGTGATAGAAATCATGTAAAGTCAATAAACTTATTGAAGTGAAATAGTTATAACATAACTGAATAGTATATTGTGAACATGAAATGATCAGGACAGGTATCTGAAGTTATAAGTATTAATGTAATTTGAAATGAAACACCTGAGATCAGGACAGGTATCCGAAGATATAACTGTATTGATGTAATTTGACATGAAACACCTGAGATCAGGACAGGTATCCGAAGATATAACTGTATTAATGTAATTTGACATGAAACACCTGAGATCAGGAAGGGTATCTGAAGATATAACTGTATTAATGTAATTTGACATGAAACACCTGAGATCAGGAAGGGTATCTGAAGATATAACTGTATTAATGTAATTTGACATGAAACACCTGAGATCAGGACAGGTATCCGAAGATATAACTGTATTAATGTAATTTGACATGAAACACCTGAGATCAGGACAGGTATCCGAAGATATAACTGTTTTAATGTAATTTGACATGAAACACCTGAGATCAGGACAGGTATCCGAAGATATAACTGTATTAATGTAATTTGACATGAAACACCTGAGATCAGGAAGGGTATCTGAAGATATAACTGTATTAATGTAATTTGACATGAAACACCTGAGATCAGGACGGGTATCTGAAGATATAACTGTATTAATGTAATTTGACATGAAACACCTGAGATCAGGACAGGTATCCGAAGATATAACTGTATTAATGTAATTTGACATGAAACACCTGAGATCAGGACAGGGATCTGAAGATATAACTGTATTAATTTACATGAAACACCTGAGATCAGGACAGGTATCCGAAGATATAACTGTATTAATGTAATTTGACATGAAACACCTGAGATCAGGACGGGTATCTGAAGATATAACTGTATTAATGTAATTTGACATGAAACACCTGAGATCAGGACAGGTATCCGAAGATATAACTGTATTAATGTAATTTGACATGAAACACCTGAGATCAGGACAGGTATCTGAAGATATAACTGTATTAATGTAATTTGACATGAAACACCTGAGATCAGGACAGGTATCCGAAGATATAACTGTATTAATGTAATTTGACATGAAACACCTGAGATCAGGACAGGTATCTGAATATATAACTGTATTAATGTAATTTGACATGAAACACCTGAGATCAGGACGTGTATCTGAAGTTATAACAGTGTTAATGTAATTTGACATGAAACACCTGAGATCAGGACGGGTATCTGAATATATAACTGTATTAATGTAATTTGACACGAAACACCCCTTGATCGCGGAAAGGTTACCTTTAGTTGTAACAGTATGAATATAATATGAGAAACACCCACGATCTCGGAGAAGTAACGCTATTTGAAGCAATTTTAGTTAACGGCTTTCCTTACATCTGCGCATGTCGTTGACCTATGCAAATTATCAAATAGGCCACGCCTGCCCGATGACGCAATATTTGTTACGCTGTTCTGAAATCCCTGGAAAAAAGTGCTAGCCGTAACGTTACTGCCAGACGCTTCCGGGTAATCGCGCTGTGTGCTTTTGAAGGTCCTAGAAGGTAAAAAGTTTGTTTACTGTGTTATGAGTAGATCCAGTGTGTTAGGACTAAAAGCTTTTGAACACATGTACAATGAGTCTGATTGTGTTGCCCTGACATATGGTATGACTGTTTTATTGTCAACTCTTAATATAAATGCATTTAATGAATATGCTGTGTGTAACGATTGTTATGTAGGGTTGTGAAGACCAGCGCAAAGGCCTGTTTTTCCACCGTGTCAGTTCATATGTCAACATTGAGGCAGATTGCTCCTGCTGCTTTGCCTTGCCTGAATTAAGTTTTATATATTTCTTTTCTTTATTGTTTATTTTGCCGTAGCCTCCGTCTACTGCTCTGTCTGACTGATGTGGTATTGGCTGTGCTAGTAGTGTATAGCGTTACATTTCTCTATCCATTTTTCTAGTGATAACTAACTTGTTCTTTTCCTTGTCTTTCCAGAGTATTAGCGTAGCTGCTCACAAGAGAGGTTCCTGGTTCCGTCCCCACACCCTGCACCACGTATTGTAGTGGTAAATTGCACTTCACAATCTTGTTTGAATCATCGGCTTGTGGTGGTGTGTGTGTGTGCGTGTGTATGGATGCATGGGATCGTGGGCTCCAGGTTCCAGAGCACGGGTGGTGAACGTCACGCGTATCTCGGACAGGTAACCTGCCTTGCCAGCGAATCAGTATTTTCTAGTTTAATTGGTAATCATACATTGTCCCCTGTAACAGCTAATGCCAGGTCTAGTCTCTATTAGTAATGTGTCTCTAGGATGACGGTGTGACTCTTTTAATGATACCATTGTATAATAAAGTTTTGTTACTGTTTTTCTACTGAGAACACGTCTCTGTCTAGTTCATCTTATGTGTACTTCGACGAATCTGCTTGCCTTAAATCAGGTATTTAGCAGTTCAGGTGTAAAGTATATCCTGGTGTGAGAGGCACCAGGTGGCGTAGTCCAGAACCTTTAAAATCTAGATCTGTTCAAAGCACCGAAAGGTCACAAAGTGGCGTAGTCGGCAGGGTTGTTGTACACAGAGACGTGTCTTTTTTTTTTTTTTTTTTTTCTTTTCTTTCTCTCTTTTTGTTTTATGTATATTTTGATTTTTAAGGCATAGTAGTCAGCTAAGGGCAAAGCAGCAGTGGGCACGGCGTGGGACCTAAAAGAGCAGTGGGCAGACCACTGACTACCCCACCGCCTCTCTTGTAACGTGGGCATTACTCCGCTGCAGCAATGGACGAAGTTGAACAGCTGAGAGAACAGATCCGTCAGCTGCAGGCAGATAATGGCCGCCTGCAGCAGCAGCAACCACCGCCGCCTCAGCCGGACAATTCCGCCAACCCTGCTAACCCTGTGTCCCATGAACGGATGATGTATCTCCCTAGGGAACGGAAGTGTCCTGTATTCCGGGGTAGGGTGGGTATTGACATTGTTGAGTGGGTGGAAGAGGTGGAGGTCTGTGTGCGTACTAGACGTTTGGGTGCACTTGACAAAGCTTACTTTATGTTTGATCATCTGGATGGGGAGGCTAAAGATGAGATTCGCTATAGGCCAAGGGCAGATCGGGAAAACCCGGAAAGAATTGCAAATATTCTCAAAGAACTTTATGGGTGTTCCCAGTCTTATGTTGCCTTACAAGAAAGTTTCTTTTCTAGAAAACAATTAGACGGTGAATCTTTACAAGAATATTCACATGCTCTCTTTTCTCTGATGGATAAAGTTAAACAGGTCTCCCCTGATTCAGTACCCCAGTTTGACATGCTGCTCCGTGACCAGTTTGCAGAGCATGTTATTGACTCGGACCTCCGCAGGGAATTGAAGAGGCTTGTCCGTCAGACCCCAGGGATGTCCATGCTGGAAGTGCGTGCTGCTGCCATCCGGTGGGAGTGTGAGGGCAGGCCCAGTGACTTCAATAGGGGTAGGAGTCATTCAGTTCCCTCTCTTTGCGCTATGCAGTACTCCAAGACTCAGCCAAGCAGAGCTTCATCGCCCATTAGTATGGCAAGTTCAGAAATGGCAGAGCTGCGGTCTATGTTGCTGAAGCAACAAGAACAGATCAACCACTTAACTAGTGCCTTAACTACTTTGCAAGGAGTAGCTCGCCCAGCCTATTCCAATCGTCCCTCTCTAGTTAGTCGGCCGTCAACTGTCATTTGTAGGCGATGCTTAAAACCTGGTCACTACGCTCGAGAGTGTAACAATGAGAGAGTAGTAGCTCCTAATCACATCCCCCAGGCCCAAGCTCAGGCTAATGTTGTCTCAGTTTCTCAGTCGGAAAACTAGCTCCCTTCAGCGTGCAGAGCCACACGCTGAGAGGGGATGGTAGCGGCTCTCAGAATCAGAATACTCTTAGTCACCCTGTAACCTCCCTTGTCGCTCAGTCCCCGAAGGTAACTGTGAGAGTAGGGGGAGTAGATGTCAGTTGTCTTTTGGACACAAGGTCTATGGTATCTACCTTGGTAGAGAGTTTCTTTGTGCAACATTTCAAGGATAAACTTCAACAGTGTAATTGGTTGCAGCTTCGGGCTGCAAATGGTCTAGACATACCCTATATCGGGTATGCTGAGCTAACGGTTGAAGTATTAGGGAAGGTAATCCCCCAAAGAGGTTGGCTAGTGGTTAAAGATCCCCCAGGTCAGCTCGCTCCTCCACTTGTGCCGGGTGTGCTTGGGATGAATGTTATTCGAGAATGTTACGCTGAACTGTTTGGCCAACATGGTTCTTCTTTGTTTGATCTCCCACCGGTAGTTCACGCTTCACTTCCGTGGCGGCACGCCTTGCAGCATTGTCATCGGGTCCAGCTCAGCCCTCTTCCACCCAAAACGGGTGTAGCTAAAGTTAGAGGTAGAAGGCCCATTCATATACCAGGGGGCACTGTAAAATTGGTGGCAGCCACTTGCTCTCCTCACTTTTGTGATGCTCCTGCTGTCCTGCTGGAACCGGCTAGCGGTTCTTTACCTAGTGGTCTCCTAGTTTCGCCTGCACTAGTGCACGTAGAACAAGGTACAGCTTTTATCCCTGTAGTCAATGTGGGGTTTACACGTGCTACATTATATCCCCGCCAGTCACTAGGGTCGCTTGTTCATGCAACTGTTGAGGGCCTTCCTGTGGGCATTTCTGAAGACCAACCAGAAATAGAGGCTGTTGTGGCTAGCATGCAGACTCCTGAGGGGGAAGACAGGCCTAAGTCAGTGAGGGAGCAGATACAGGCCCTTGATTTGTCAGTGCTAGGGGAGACTGAGCAAGAACAGATAAGGGCATTCTTGTTAAAACATGAGTCAGTGTTCTCAGCTTTTGAGGGTGACCTTGGCTGTACTAATCTTATATCTCATGATATACCCCTGCTAGATGACCAACCAGTTAGGCAACGTTACAGGCGTCTCCCCCCTTCTGATTATGACGCTGTTAAGGCCCATCTGCGACAGTTACTAGACAGCCAGGTCATACGAGAAAGTAGTAGCCCCCATGCCTCTCCCATTGTGATTGTGCGGAAGAAATGTGGCGGCCTACGTATGTGTGTTGACTACAGACAGCTTAACAGCAGGACCAGAAAGGATGCCTTCCCTCTCCCTCGCATCGAGGAGTCTTTGGATGCCCTATCGGGGGCTCAATGGTTCTCCACGCTGGATCTGGCTAGCGGATATAACCAGGTACCTGTGACCGAACAGGACCGTCCAAAGACGGCCTTTTGCACGCCGTTTGGGATATTCGAATTTAACCGCATGGCCTTCGGACTGTGTAACGCTCCAAGCACTTTTCAACGGCTGATGGAGAGAATGTTTGGAGCACAGCATTGCCAGTCCCTGTTACTATATCTGGACGATATAATTGTTTTTTCTTCTAGTGTCGAAGATCATATACACCGTCTGGATCTAGTGTTGAGCCGTCTACGGAAAGAAGGTCTGAAAGCAAAGCTGGAGAAATGCTGTTTTTTCCAGAAGGAAGTCCAGTACCTGGGCCACCTTGTATCCCGTGAAGGTGTATCCACTGACCCAGCCAAGGTGTCCGCAGTGGCTAAGTGGCCCCGTCCCACCACCGTGTCCGAATTGAGGTCTTTCCTTGGTTTTGCCGGGTATTACAGGCGATTCGTAGAGGGCTTTTCCAAGCTGGCAGCTCCTTTAAACCGCCTGGGGGCAGAGCTTGGCGGTACTAAGACCCGGAAGGGCAAAGGGCCACGGCTTGATGGAGTGTGGACAGATGTCTGTGAGAACAGCTTCCAGGCCTTGAAGCAGAGGCTGGTGAGTGCCCCCACTTTGGCGTTTGCTGATTTTAACTTGCCCTTTATTCTGGAGGTCGATGCCAGCCACATTGGTCTCGGAGCAGTGCTCTCTCAGGAGCAGCAAGGAAAGATCCGGCCAATTGCTTACGCTAGTCGTAGTCTCAGTCCAGCAGAAAAAAACTACAGTTCCATGAAGCTGGAGTTCCTTGGAATGAAGTGGGCCATGACCGACAAGTTCCGGGAGTATCTGTGGGGCCAACAGTGCACTGTTTGGACGGACAATAATCCCTTAAGCCACCTGGGGACTGCCAAGCTGGGAGCGACTGAACAGCGGTGGGAGGCCGAGCTTGCTGCTTTCAATTATACCATCCGTTATAGGCCTGGGCGTACCAACAGGAATGCAGATGCCCTCTCCCGACAACCTGTAGGACTACTGGGACAGACCACAGAGTCCTCCACACTAGGGACAGCCATACCAGTCCTTGTACAACAAACGACCAGATGTCAAGATCCACCACTGGCAATCCAGATGGCTGTTTCGGCCTTCCCCTCCCGCACCCTCGAGGAATTAAGAAGGCTACAAGCAGCGGACCCCACTATTGGAGCCTTCCTGCCGTTCTGGCTGACACAGGGACCGCCCGACCCGACAGTGCGTAGGAAATTGCCGGGCTCTACCCGTGTGCTGCTGCAACAATGGGACCGTGTTGTGGGAGCCGATGGACTGCTCTACCGCCGAACATTCCGTCCAGATGGGGGCGAAGAGGTGCGTCAGCTCTTGTTGCCTGCATGCCTAAAGGAGGAAGTCCTACAGCAGCTCCACAACGATCATGGCCACCAGGGGGTTGAACGTACCACAGAGCTGATAAGACTGCGGTGCTATTGGCCCGGAATGGGGGAAGATATAAAGCAGTGGTGTCAGAACTGTGAGCGGTGTACCCTTGCGAAGTCTTCGCAATTCCGACCCCATGCACCCATGGGGCACCTCCTGGCATCGCGTCCAAACCAGATATTGGCTGTGGATTTCACCTTCTTGGAGCCTGCAATGGATGGTAGGGAACAAGTGTTGATCATGACTGATGTTTTTACTAAATTCACACAGGCCGTGCCCACCAGGGATCAGAAGGCAACAACGGTGGCCAACGTGCTCATCCGGGAGTGGTTCTTTCGTTTTGGAGTCCCAGCTCGCCTGCACTCTGATCAGGGACGCAGCTTCGAGAATGCCATTATCTATCAATTGTGTGCCCTGTACGGGATCCAGAAGACCCGGACCACCCCTTATCATCCTCAGGGCAACGGCCAGTGTGAGCGTTTCAACCGCACGATGCACGATCTGCTCCGTACTTTGCCCATGGATTTGAAGCGCCGCTGGCCAGAGCACCTACCCCAATTAGTGTTTAGTTACAACACTGCTGCCCATCAGACAACTGGCGACTCACCATATTACCTGATGTTCGGGCAAGACCCCCAGTTACCGGTGGACTTCCTGCTTGGCAGGGTACAAGAGCCTGGACATGGGCATGTGTGTGAATGGGTCCGAGAGCACCAGCGGCGCCTAAATGTGGCCTTCCAGAATGCCAGGGAGCGGATGCAGGCTGCTGCTTCCAAGAGAAAAGAACGGCATGACCAGAAAATCCGGAGTGAGCCACTGGCAGAAGGACAGCATGTCTACATCAGAGACCATACAACGAGGGGCCGGTCGAAGATCCAAGATGCCTGGGGCGCCACAATACATCAGGTCATCCGTGCACCCCCACTTGGTGGGGTGGTATATTCTGTGGCTCCAGCACGGGACCTAAGCAAAGTACGACAAGTACATCGAACCATGCTAAAGCCTGTCCACTTGGACCAGGACCCACAAACATCCAACAGGCCTGTGGAACTGCAGGAGGAAACAAGCCAGCCAGCAGATGGTGACACCCCTGGCCAATGGGTTCTTGTCCGCTCTCGGGAAGAGGGTCCACCTATCCAGCTTGCCACCACTCTTCCAGTGGATGTCCCCATGCTGGCTTTGCCAGGCTCCCAGCAGGTCGCCCCCATCACAGACGGGACACCAGCTGGCTCAGTGGCACCCCGGAGAACAGCTCGGACTACTGCAGGAAGACATGCCAACCCACACCATCTCCCAGTGCCAGTGGTGAGTAGGGCAGATGGGGCTACTAACTCTCAAGTACTTGGGTCTAGCAGTAAAGTGACAACAGTTTTCCGTCCTTGGTATTAGGTTACCCCCCTTGCATTTTGTTTATTCTTTTTATTAAAGGAAGGTAGAGTTATGATCTATTGAGCTTATCGGCGAGACGCCGATAACAAATCGGGGGGGTAAAGTGTAACCGGCAGAGTAATCGCTGTCTGGTTGAAGTTTGTCCTTCTGCAGCTACGGTTACCCCCTGACGTCACTCAGCTAGCCGTGAGTGGCTAAACAACTCATTTGTGTCTGGCCAGTTGCTATAAAATCGTCTGCCTGTTGAGCTTAGAGATATTCTCTGACGCACGATACGTTTTCAGTCCTGTTGCTGCTTGGGTATGTGGTTCTCCTGTGTCAAAGTGTTTTACTGATTGCCAGACGCTTCCGGGTAATCGCGCTGTGTATTGCTGAAGGTCCTGGGCAAAGCACACGCCGGGTAGCTTTACCACAATTTACTAGCATCAAGAAGGTATTATTTGTGTATTTTATTGTTAACTATAATGTGGGTGTCGTTGTTGGGATATATGCTTTTTAATGCACACATTTGCATACAGGTCTGGGGCAAAGTACCCGCCGTGTAGCTGTAACGTTACTGCCAGACGCTTCCGGGTAATCGCGCTGTGTGCTTTTGAAGGTCCTAGAAGGTAAAAAGTTTGTTTACTGTGTTATGAGTAGATCCAGTGTGTTAGGACTAAAAGCTTTTGAACACATGTACAATGAGTCTGATTGTGTTGCCCTGACATATGGTATGACTGTTTTATTGTCAACTCTTAATATAAATGCATTTAATGAATATGCTGTGTGTAACGATTGTTATGTAGGGTTGTGAAGACCAGCGCAAAGGCCTGTTTTTCCACCGTGTCAGTTCATATGTCAACATTGAGGCAGATTGCTCCTGCTGCTTTGCCTTGCCTGAATTAAGTTTTATATATTTCTTTTCTTTATTGTTTATTTTGCCGTAGCCTCCGTCTACTGCTCTGTCTGACTGATGTGGTATTGGCTGTGCTAGTAGTGTATAGCGTTACATTTCTCTATCCATTTTTCTAGTGATAACTTACTCGTTCTTTTCCTTGTCTTTCCAGAGTATTAGCGTAGCTGCTCACAAGAGAGGTTCCTGGTTCCGTCCCCACACCCTGCACCACGTATTGTAGTGGTAAATTGCACTTCACAATCTTGTTTGAATCATCGGCTTGTGGTGGTGTGTGTGTGCGTGTGTGTGTGTGCGTGTGTATGGATGCATGGGATCGTGGGCTCCAGGTTCCAGAGCACGGGTGGTGAACGTCACGCGTATCTCGGACAGGTAACCTGCCTTGCCAGCGAATCAGTATTTTCTAGTTTAATTGGTAATCATACATTGTCCCCTGTAACAGCTAATGCCAGGTCTAGTCTCTATTAGTAATGTGTCTCTAGGATGACGGTGTGACTCTTTTAATGATACCATTGTATAATAAAGTTTTGTTACTGTTTTTCTACTGAGAACACGTCTCTGTCTAGTTCATCTTATGTGTACTTCGACGAATCTGCTTGCCTTAAATCAGGTATTTAGCAGTTCAGGTGTAAAGTATATCCTGGTGTGAGAGGCACCAGGTGGCGTAGTCCAGAACCTTTAAAATCTAGATCTGTTCAAAGCACCGAAAGGTCACATATGTAAGAAAGGCCACGCAGATAACTGAACAATCACTTATGCGCAACTCCAGCGCCAACAGATGCGCTTAAACACAAACAGCGTGCATGCAATAATCTGTGAGCAGCGCTCAGTTATGGGCAGAAAGAACGCGAACACAGTACGTGGGGCTGTGCAGATGCGAGTATTCATGCCATTCATGGACGTAATATAGTTATATTGTGTGCGTTAATGACATAAAGTAAGTTTCTATTCTCACTTCCTATTTAATCATTTAGACTATCGCGTTTGGGTGCTATATGGTGATTATGGCCAGTGTCTAGATGACGCAATGCTAGATTCATTTAATATTCCCGTGTTAACTATTACAAACACAGTGTATATTATGTTTGGATATATTTTAATACGATATTTCTGCTATACTGTGTATTGTACAGCTAGATACTTTGAGTTTCAAATCTTTGGCTTTTAAGTTTCACCAGTAATAGTCGTTATAATTGGTGACGCACTTTTTATTTAGTCACGTTTCTGTACATGTGACTGTGTTTAATGGCAATCATTATTTCTGTGACGATGCTTGTAATTACACACATTACAGTTTAATTACTGTTTAGTTATTGAATGTATGTATATGGATACTACATTTATATGTTATTCATTTTTTGTTATTTCTTTAATTCCAGAACCACACATACACAGGGACGGATATGTTATAAAGCCAACTGCTAGATTGTTTGCCCATGCCTACTCAACTGTTCATTAAATAACCTAAATTCAGCAATTGGTCTGGTTCCTGTGTCCTGACCGGCACCCGAGAGTGATCACCACACAAAATAAGTCTCGGCGATATAACTCAATATACAGTCCTTCTAAGTCTCACTAACATATATATATATTAGTATTAGCCAAGGGTATAAAGGGAATAAAAAAAGTCTGTCTCTAGTGTTTACTCTAGAAATACTTTGCTTGTATTAAGGAAACCATAATCACTAATGTCTACACTGGCGGGACAGGACAAATCCCCTTCAGGAAATGATTCCTCGTTCTATTTTTGGTGTAGTCCAAGCTCTATGCAACAACTGTTGCATATGGTGTTATGTTAAAAACCCGAGTTGTACTGATTCATTTGCTTTTTCACAGATGTCTCCGCAATGTACGTGTGCTGTCTGGGGTGAAATATTAATACAATTTAGAATACATTTAAAATTATTTGTTTTTGTGGGAATATTATTTTAAAATGTAACACATTCCTGTGATTCAAAGCTGAATTTTCTGCATCATTATTCCAGTCTTCACTGTCACAAGATCTTTCAAAAACAATAGTGTAACAGTTAAAGTCTTTGCTCTGATGAACCAGATTTATTAATGTCAGTGATATGTCCAGCAATTCTAAATAGTTATAATTAAAGAAATGAAACAATGTTGCTATTTGAGTGTTAGTTTTAAATTCATACTCCTATTGCACAAAAATAAATAATCAAGAGTGAAAAAAATGAACTAAAACATACCAAGAGTGAATTCTAGAAATGTTTGCAAATAAAAAATAACCATGAGGGCACGTTCTCTATAGGTTATTTTTAGAATAACCACCCTGCAACGTTTTTGGAACGTTATTTTATGGTTGCAAAAAAATAACCTAAAAATAACCCTTAAGGGAACATTCTCTATAGGTTATTTTTTAAATAACCACCCTGCAACGTTTTTGGAACGTTATTTTATGGTTGCAAAAAATAACCTAAAAATAACCATAAGGGAACGTTCTCTAAAGGTTATATTTAGGTTATTTTTAAAATAACCACCCTGCAACGTTTTTGGAACGTTATTTTATGGTTGCAAAAAAATTACCTAAAAATAACCATAAGGCAACGTTCTCTAAAGGTTATTTTTAGGTTATTTTTAAAATAACCACCCTGCAACGTTTTCGGAAAGTTATTTTATGGTTGCAAAAAAATAACCTAAAAATAACCATACGGGAACGTTCTCTAAAGGTTATATTTAGGTTATTTTTAAAATAACCACCCTGCAACGTTTTTGGAACGTTATTTTATGGTTGCAAAAAAATAACCTAAAAATAACCATAAGGGAACGTTCTCTATAGGTTATTTTTAGGTTATTTAAAAATAACCACCCTGCAACGTTCCGGGAACGTTATTTTATGGTTGCAAAAAAAAAAAAAAAACTAAAAAAAACGTTCCCCTAACGTTAGTTTTTGGTTTTTTACTAAATAACCAAACGGGAACCAAAAACTAACGTTAGGGGAACGTTCTGTGTTTGCTGGGTAAAACTGCAATTCATCGACTGGCCGCTTGAGGCTGGCCGCAAAAGGGAGTCAGTCCCATGGACTCCCCATGTTAAAATGCCCAACTTTACAGCAGAAAAAAACATGTTTACAGCCTGGTTCAAAAAATGATTTTGGTCTATATTGCTAATTTTGCCCTTCATGACAAATGTGAGGGAGTGATTTTTTTTTAAAACTCATCCGTTTAAATTATATTAAGACTTAAAGTTCTGCATAATTAAGGGCGTGGCCACTTGAGTGACAGGTGGATTGCCGCTGCTGACAATGCCGTCGCACTAGGTGGGCGTGGCTTCAGCAATCAGCTCCCGCCTTTTTGCCCCTTTTTCGATTATCCGGGAGAGTCGCGCGGTGACGCATTGCCAAGATGGCGACAGCCCGCTCTACACACTTTAGGCTTCAAAATCGCTAATGAGGAGTCTATAAATGTATAATAATTAGCAAAGATGATTAATTTAGCGCTGTAAATGTGCGTGTGCGGGGAGGAGACGCACTGCGAGGACCAAACACAGCAGAACGGTAGGAAACTTCACTCCTCTAATTTCTCTTTTACTATAGCGATTTATTTTTATAGATACGTGATCTGAGTCTTTCATAGAGTTGTTTTATAACCGCAGTAACTTTGAAATCAGCTCTGAAAGTTCCTGTCAGTGTTTAAAAACTAATTATGATTAATAACGTGTTGAATGAATTTGGTAAGAACGGTATTCTGTTTTTTTAAATAGTTGATTCAGATCGGCACTTCGGAGCCTGTTCGCGACTCGGTTGATTCAGATCTGGACTTCGGAGCATGTTCGCGACTCGGTTGATTCAGATCGGCACTTCGAAGCCTGTTCGTGACTCGGTTGATTCAGATCGGGACTTCGGAGCATGTTCGCGACTCGGTTGATTCAGATCGGCACTTCAGAGCCTGTTCGCGACTCGGTTGATTCAGTTCGGCACTTCGGAGCATGTTCGCGACTTGGTTGATTCAGATTGGCACTTCGGAGCATGTTCGAGACTCGGTTGATTCAGATCGGCACTTCGGAGCATGTTCGCGACTCGGTACATTTTTATCCTTTCTTTTTTTATAAGAAATTGTATTCTTAATTAGATTTTAGAATCTTTTATTTAGGGTGTGTTAAATTGATAAGAAGTGAAATCAAAGATTAATATTGTTAGAAGAGATTTATATTTGGAATAAACGCTGTGCTTTAAAAAAATTATAAATCGAGGAATCCTGAAAAAAGTATAGCATATTCCAAAATAATATTTGGTAGCAAAACTATTAATAGTTCTAATAATAAATAATCATATTTTCATGATTTCTAAAGATCACGTGACACTGAAGACTGGAGGAATGATGCTGAAAATAGAGCTGCACATCATTTTCACATATTTTAAAGGTTATTAAAATAGAAAATTTTATTTATTTTATTTTAATCATTTTGAATTATCACTGAAATACAACCTTTTTTTGTTTCAAACAGTTCATTGAACAATAATAAATGAAGTACCTGAAGCTGACAATGAAGTAAATGTATAATAATTAGCAAAGATGATTAATTTAGCGCTGTAAACGCGCATGTGAGGGGCGGAGACGCGCCGCGGAGCGTCAGACGCGCGTGAGGACCAAACACATCAGAACGGTTGGAAACTTTACTCCTCTTATTATTCGCGACTCGGTTAATTCAGTTCTTTAAAAAAATATATACATCGAAGAATCCCGAAAAAAGTGTCGCAGATTCCAAAATAATATTTGGTAGCACAACTATTTATAGTTCTAATAATAAATAATAACATTTTCATGATTTCTAAAGATCATGTGACACTGAAGACTGGAGGAATGATGCTGAAAATACAGCTGCACATCATAGAAATAAATTATATTTTAAAGGATATTAAAATAGAAATCATTATTTTATATATTTTGTTTTGATAATTTTGAATTATTACTGAAATACAACCTTTTTTTGTTTCAAACAGTTAATTGAACAATAATAAATGAAGTACCTGAAGCTGACAATGAAGTAAATGTATAATAATTAGCAAAGATTATTAATTTAGCGCTGTAAACGCGCATGTGAGGGGCGGAGACGCGCCGCGGAGTGTCAGACGCGCGTGAGGACCAAACACATCAGAACGGTTGGAAACTTTACTCCTCTTATTATTCGCGACTCGGTTAATTCAGTTCTTTTAAAAAAAATATACATCGAAGAATCCCGAAAAAAGTGTCGCAGATTCCAAAATAATATTTGGTAGCACAACTATTAATAGTTCTAATAATAATAATCATATTTTCACGATTTTAAAGATCATGTGACACTGAAGACTGGAGGAATGATGCTGAAAATACAGCTGCACATCACAGAAATAAATTATATTTTAAAGGCTATTAAAATAGAAACCATTATTTTATATATTTTATTTTGATCATTTTGAATTATCACTGAAATACAACCTTTTTTGTTTCAAACAGTTCATTGAACAATAATAAATGAAGTACCTGAAGCTGACAATGAAGTAAATGTATAATAATTAGCAAAGATGATTAATTTAGCGCTGTAAATGCGCCTGTGTGGGGTGGAGACGCGCCGCGAGGACCAAACACAGCAGAACGGTAGGAAACTTCACTCCTCTTATTATTTCTCTTTTACTATAGCGATTTATTTTTAGATACGTGATCTGAGTCTTTCATAGAGTTGTTTTATAAACGCAGTAACTTTGAAATCAGCTCTGAAAGTTCCTGTCATTGTTTAAAAACTAATTATGATTAATAACGTGTTGAATGAATTTGGTAAGAATGGTATTCTGTTTTTTTACATAGTTGATTCAGATCGGCACTTCGGAGCCTGTTCGCGACTCGGTTGATTCAGATCGGGACTTCGGAGCATGTTCGCGACTCGGTTGATTAAGATCGGCACTTCGGAGCCTGTTCGCGACTCGGTTGATTCAGATCGGCACTTTTGGAGCATGTTCGCGACTCGGTTGATTCAGATCGGGACTTCGGAGCCTGTTCGCGACTCGGTTGATTCAGATCGGCACTTCGGAGCCTGTTCGCGACTCGGTTGATTCCGTTCTGCACTTCGGAGCATGTTCGCGACTCGGTTGATTCAGATTCCCAGCTAACAGGGAACGTTCCCACAACATTCACTAACGTTCTTTAAAAGTTGTGTAAATGTTAGTACAAAACGTTATTAAAATAATGTTTTTGGAACGTTCTTATAACGTTGTTAATGTTCTTGTAAGCTTAATAGAAAACGTTCTTAGAACAACGTTCTCGGAACGTCTTTAGGACGTTATTTGTACTTGATGAATGTTCTTCTAAGGTCGCTAGAAAACGTTCTTAGAACAATGTTCTTGGAACGTCTTTAGGACATTATCTGTCCTTGATGAATGTTCTTCTAAGGTCGACAGAAAACGTTCTTAGAACAACGTTCTTGGAACGTCTTTAGGACGTTATCTGTCCTTGATGAATGTTCTTCTAAGGTTGACAGAAAACGTTCTTAGAACAACGTTCTCGGAACGTCTTTAGGACGTTATTTGTACTTGATGGATGTTCTTCTAAGGTCGCTAGAAAACGTTCTTAGAACAACGCTCTTGGAACGTCTTTAGGACGTTATCTGTCCTTGATGAATGTTCTTCTAAGGTTGACAGAAAACGTTCTTAGAACAGCGTTCTCGGAACGTCTTTAGGACGTTATTTGTACTTGATGAATGTTCTTATAAGGTCGCTAGAAAACGTTCTTAGAACAACGTTCTTGGAACGTCTTTAGGACGTTATCTGTACTTGAATGTTCTTCTAAGGTTGACAGAAAACGTTCTTAGAACAACGTTCTCGGAACGTCTTTAGGACGTTTTTTGTACTTGATGAATGTTCTTATAAGGTCGCTAGAAAACGTCTTTTGGATGTTATCTGTACTAGATGGATGTTCTTCTATGGTTGACAGAAAACGTTCTTAGACCAATGTTCCCGGAACGTCTTTAGGACGTTATCTGTCCTTGATGAATGTTCTTCTAAGGTTGACAGAAAACGTTCTTAGAACAACGTTCTCGGAACATCTTTAGGACGTTATCTGTACTTGATGGATGTTCTTATAAGGTCTCTAGAAAACGTTCTTAGACCAATGTTCCCGGAACGTCTTTAGGACGTTATCTGTCCTTGATGAATGTTCTTCTAAGGTTGACAGTAAACATTCTTAGAACAACATTCTCGGAACGTCTTTAGGACATTATCTGTACTTGATGAATGTTCTTATAGGGTCACTAGAAAACGTTCTTAGAACAACGTTCTCTGAATGTCTTTAGGACGTTATCTGTACTTGATGAATGTTCTTATAACGTTGTTAATGTTCTTGTAAGGTTGATAGATAATGTTCTTAGCACAATGATATCTGAACATCTTTAAGACGTTATTTGTCCTCAATTAATTTTCCCAATGTTGAGAGAAAACAATTTTAGAACAATATTCTTAGAGCTTTCAATTTTATTAATGTAATTTCTAAATTAATTAATTGCTAAATGTTGTTATGGTGTTATCCTAAAATATTATGATAACAGCATGTCCTTATATTTTCAGGTTATTATGAACGTTATCATAATGTTGAGAGAAACTTCTTTCTTATAGGCTATATAAAACATGAATAGAATACAATGGAATACATTAGGATAGAAAAATAAATGTATTTAAATATGAAACTACAACCTTGAGTATGTGGTGGCTAATCGCCTGAATGTAATTTATAATTATTAATTATATATCTTTTTGAATTTATTGAAGTCACTTCGGGGTATTACGTGAATGGCATACACTGTAAAAGTGAAATTTGCCAATTGAAGTTAATTAATTTAACTCAAAAATGTAAAAGATTATTTCATCTTAATTTGTGATTTGAACTCAAAAGCTATTTAGGTTAAGCAGAACTCAAGCTAAAAAATGCATATTAATTTATTGAATCTACCATACAATCTATTATTTTTAAGTATAAATGGCTGACCACAAAATATTTAAAAGAATAATGAACATAATTCGTGTTTTCAAACAGAGTAAAAAAGTAATTATTTTACTCGACAAAATAATATCCGTGTGTTTTTCAAAAACCGCGCGCATTTTTCAGTCAGTCATGTCACGTGCACTCCGCTCATCCACACTGGACCGCGCTCACTCACTCGCTGATGGGATCACAGCAGGATTAACGTTATTCGCGAGACACGACGCGGTCATGGTAAAAAATACAGGTACGTTAACGTTAAGCATTTCGAGCTTCTTTAATCCCATTTAAAGCACTCTAAAGTCAACTTTATATGAAAATTAACAAGCTTAATTATCAAAATGTGTGTAACTCTAGCTAAGGTTAGCACAGGAGCAAGGTGATAACGCACCATTAAGTTATATAAAAGTTATCAACGGTGTTAAGTGTTAAATATGCAGTGTTATACACAACAGTTCGTCATTGGTAAATTAAGAAGTATTTTTGTGGTTTATCACATTAACACAGCGTAAGACGAGTCCCGCAAAGTGTAACGTTATTTTCAAACTAATGTTACCGTTAGAGAGACGCTGATCTCTAACCGTCACTCCCGCCACAGATCTGAAGCGAACACTTTACACTTTGGGTTCAGTGTTACTGAATATCTGTAGGTTTCATCACTCCAGCCACAGATCTGAAGCGAACATTTTAACCTTTGTGTTCAGTGTTACTGAATATCTGTAGGTTTCATCTAGAATGTCCCATCTGATGCTGATCAAGTTTACTAAATCCGCCGAATGTTTAACAAAGGGGCTGAAGACCGTTTATAATGGCTGTTTAACGTTAGTTAACATTTTACAGTTATTTGCTCCTCACGTTGTCTTATTTAAAATTCATACTAACAAATTGCTGTCATACTTTGAAATCAATGTTTTCAGTGCAAAGGCAGAGAGTGAAGGTGTGGTGGTATTGGCAGCAATAAGGCTGCAATAATATGGGCCTGAAATGAAGTACCGGTAAGTACTATTCACATTAAACAAATTGATGGGCTTTAGTGTTGTACCAGATGTAATTTGTCACGTTAAAAACAGTTATTTAAATACATCGTACTTTTGTTTTTATTTTTTGATGATTTGCTATTAATACAGATGTAATGGTGACCAGAAATGACCAGCAGCACAAATGCTAAGTCTTCTGAAGCAATTCTATACTTTTGTTTTATAAGTTCTATATTTCTAATCTAATTGAATATTAGATTAATCAAATCATTAATACACAGATGAAAAATAACAAACCAACTAAAGTCCAACAAGAATGACATCATGACATCTAAGAACCAGTCATGTTTGATTCAGATTAGGGCTCGGCCATATGTGAAAAAATCTTGATATTGGCATTTTTTATGATATTCAATATATATCTTTATATATTTATATAATATATATAGATAATATAAATTTAATTCCTATAAGTAATTACACATTGCCATGTTTTAACACATGATTATAAAAATAAGCTGTCCATAAATGTTACTTAATTGTGAGTTAAATTTCTCTAATTTTGTGTTTTGTCTTCAGGAACATTATCAGTCATTCAAGCTATGATCCTGGCAGATCTACTTCCTGAAAAGAAGACTCAGCAGATCTTTTCAAGACACACTAGGTAGGACACAGTTCAGGACAACTTTATATTTACTTGGCAACATTTTTCTGAAATCAGCAGAAATTACTGAATAGTTGATCTAGGGATGTTCATTTTAACCGGTTAACCGTTAACCAACCATTAGGGATTTTGACAAAATTAAATTACAAAGTAATTTTTTAAAAAATATTTTAAAAGGTTTGCTGCATATTTAAAATATGCTACTCGTATAATTTTTATTTTATTTTTATTTTTTGAGAGAAATTATTATTTTTTTTTTCACTTATTATTTCATTCAGAAATAGGCCTAAAGGCTATTTTAGTTCCCCTCACTCCCCAACAAATCATTTCAATTAAATGTATTTATTCAACACAAATTAAAATGTTTCCATATTCACGATGTATTTGAATAAATAATATTTATTATGTACTTAGTTTGCATTCTATTTAGGGATGTACATTTCAAGCAAAAGTAATAATCGATAATCGCTTTGTATTATTCGATTAGTGGTCAATAATCGCCCCCCTCCTGCGCATGCACCCACACACGCATAAACACACACACATAAAAAGAGAGAGAGGGAGAGAGACTATTCAGGCTTTCAGTCTGTATGATGATAAACTGTTGAATATATTAGAGAAAGGTCTATCCTAACCCAAGCCAATTAATGGTTGTATGATTGCTAAAGCATATTAATATAAATCCAAATGATGGCAATTAATAACATAACAGTCCGTCTATTATCAACTGCTCACAAGGTTGTAGGAGCCTATGACATTTCTGTTTTTTTAAAATGAGCATGAACATTCATAGCATTTTTAAATGAAGTTTACAGATTAAGATTAGAACAGATTAATTCAGACATGATTAGTAGGCTTAAAACACATTACGTGTTAAACAGAATATCATAAAACACGGTATGCGTTAAAACATGTTGTGAACAGCCTGAATGAAGGCACTAATTTGAATATTAAATGTAATGTATGTATTTATAACAATAACCTATTTCATATTTTTATAAAAAGAAAATTAGCATGTCCACAGTTCTAGTTATTGGCAGCACTACCCTCTGATTATGTCTCCCTTTCCCCGCTGGCCTGTAGACTGCACTTCACGCTCCGGGCCATTGCTCTGTCCATCTCTGTTACCCTGTCAGATTCTGTCCCCTTCCATGAAAAAAGTAGGTAGTACTTATATGGGCAAAACCGAGGGGGAGCTTTTAATTGAAACAAGAGAACTAATTATAGAGCCTTACATGGCTGGTCGTTTCGATTCTTTATTAATTTAATTCAGAAATATGATTGGAACATTTTATGTTTGTTAAATTCAAGTTTGTTTGTTTTTTTTAAATAGCCTACAAAGCGACCAGCTCAAGACCTTGACAGTTTTGATCAGTTTATCCTTCTCAAAAAAAAAGAAAAAAGATTAGCGTCATAATATTTTAGTAATTAAGTCAAAACTACGACAATGAAATCATGTTACATTGCATGAAGTAAAATTGAATATTACACCTGTAATTTAAAAAAAGGATGTGGCACCTGTCATGCTTCACGTTAAAAACGAAAAACAGCAATAGGCTTACTGACGATTTTTTAAACTCAAATTGATTTATTTCAAGAGACACTGGTTTGTATTAAATTGTTCTATTTTTTTTTTTCAACATGCACTCAAATATTTATCCGTTATTATTTTCGTGCTGCAAATATTTGATTCACATGCATGCCGCATGAAAGGAGGCGGATATCTCACTACAGATTAAAGAGCGTAAAAAACATTTATTGTTTGTATTTTATCTTAAAATTGACAGAAGCCTGAGGCTTTGTGTTATAATAAAAAGTAACAAAGCCCAAAGCTTATTGCGATTAAAATAGGGCTGAAACGATTCCTCGAGTAACTCGATTAAAAAAATTATCGAAGCAAATTCCTCTGCCTCGAAGCCTCTTTTAATTTATTTTAAAATCTCACGTCAGGTTCTTTCTCAATTATTTTTTTTTTATGTGACACAACGCATTTACGTCACCCACAAAGCGAAAGGAGACACAAGGAGTCAGCAGTGTTTTGATTTGAGGGCACGGGCAAACGTAAAGAGAACGTCGTGGCGTGTGTCCATTGCAAGATAGAGCTGGCATACCACAACTAGAGCCCTATGATTTCCGCGACGCAGAAAACGTGGAGGGAATCACGGAATCCAGTCATAAAAACAGATTTTACAGTTTAACTCGGAATGGCACGGAATTTGCCAAATTTTGAATGAAATAATCGAAAATAGGTCATTGCACTTACATCAAATCATAATATGGACTAATATCTGTAAATATTAAGCCGGAACAGTCTATTTAAATATGAATCCTGCATGTTCTGCGTGTCTCTGGTAATGAATGGAGCAGAAGCGCGTCTTCATTCATTAAACACACGGAAGCGCGCATGACGCTAGCGGTTATTTCAGCGTCTGCTGTCTCACTAAATAAGGACGTGAACACATGAAGAACATCTCAAGAACACTTGAGAAAATCACTTCATGAGCATTTGACCATTTGATTTGATTAAAACTAGCGTCACATCACATACACAGAACTGTAAAGGTATGTCAACCCGTCAAAATAAAAGTCCGGTTTATTTAAGTTATTGCGGGTTAGTACTGAAAAGTTAAGTTTGCTTAATTTTCAATAATTAAAAGATTAATTAAATTAATGTTTTATGTGTTTAATGTGCATCTATTTAAAACCCCAATTGAATGGCACTTAAATGCACTTAATTTAACTTAATATATAACTTTATTGTCATTGTTCACAGTACAAGTACAGACAGAGAAACAATGGGTAGTGATTAAATGTTTATTTTTGATGTATGCATTGCATTCTATGCATTTAAAAAATAAAAATATTTTTTTATATAAAAGGAAACTTAGTTGTTCATTTTAAGAGACCCAGGAGTCTTATTTTCTCTTGCATAATTAATATTGCACTTTAATTAAGCAAAAACGCATTTTAACTGATTACTCGATTAATCGATGGAATTTTTGGTAGAATACTCGATTACTTAAATATTCGATAGCTACAGGCCTAGATTAAAACGTTACATATTATTTCCAAGCTTACTATAATTAAAAGCTTGCGAATAGTCACATAACGTGTTATGTGAACATAAAAACATAACATGTTCATATGTAAAAATCAACATAACGAGTCAAATTTTTAAATGGTTTAAAAACATTTTATGGTTATCAAACCAGTGGAATATTACATTTTAGTCCTTCAACAAATAACAAATCATTTTAATGCAGCTAGCTCGTAATCACGAATTACGTGGGAGACAGGAAGTTTCTCCAGTCTGTTCAATGTGTTGAAAGTGAAAGTGATTATCTTTAATAATTCAGATACCTGTTGAAATGCACATGTAATTGAATGCTTGCTTGGATCTGGAATGTTGTGTTAATAAATGTTATGCTGAAAGAGAATGTTGCAACAGTGCTAACCTGAAAATAAAATTTTATTAAGCTACACTTTGTAATGTTCAAATTAAAGTTTATACAATGTTTTATTCTTAATAAAATTTAAGTGGAAAGAACATTGTAGGCACATTATGCTGACCATAAAATAAAGTTCCAACATTTTAACGTTCTTGGAATTTTCCAAATAAATGTTAATAGAATATTGTGTTTAAATGAAAATTAGGTTGCAGGAACGTTATGCTGACCATACTGTAAAATAACGTTCTAGCAACGTTAAGCAAACTGGACATTTTAACGTTATTGGAATGTTCAAAATAAATGTTCATAGAACGTTATATTTTTTATGAAATGTAAGTTTCAAGAACGTTGTAGGGACGTTATGCTGACCATAAAATAACATTCTGGGAACGTTAAGCAAACTGGACATTTCAACGTTTTTGGAACATTCTAATTAAACGTTCATAGAATGTTATATTTTTTATGAAATGTAAGTTTCAAGAACGTTGTAGGAACGTTATACTAACCATTAAAAAACGTTCTGGGAACATTAAGCAAACTGGACATTTCAAAGTTTTTGGAACATTCTAAATAAACGTTCATAGAACGTTATATTTTTTATGAAATGTAAGTTTCAAGAACGTTGTAGGAACGTTATACTAACCATAAAAAACCGTTCTGGGAACATTAAACAAACTGGACATTTCAACGTTATTTGCAACGTTCAAAATAACGTTTCCACAACCAAAAGGGAATGTTAGGAAAACGTTCTCACAACATAAATTTGTTAGCTGGGTTGGCACTTCGGAGCATGTTCGCGACTCGGTTGGTTCAGATCGGCATTTCAGAGCGGCACTTCGGAGCCTGTTCGCGACTCGGTTGATTCAGTTCGGCACTTCGGAGCATGTTCGCGACTCTGTTGATTCAGATCGGCACTTCGGAGCATGTTCGCGACTCTGTACATTTTTATCCTTTCTTTTTTTTTATAAGAAATTGTATTCTTTATTAGATTTTAGAATCTTTTATTCAGGATGTGTTAAATTGGAATAAACGCTGTTCTTTAAAAAAATTATAAATCGAAGAATCCTGAAAAAAGTATAGCAGATTCCAAAATAATATTTGGTAGCACAACTATTAATAGTTCTAATAATAAATAATCATATTTTCATGATTTCTAAAGATCATGTGACACTGAAGACTGGAGGAATGATGCTGAAAATACAGCTGCACATAATTTTCACATATTTTAAAGGATATTAAAATAGAAATCATTATTTTATATATTTTATTTTGATAATTTTGAATTATTACTGAAATACAACCTTTTTTTGTTTCAAACAGTTCATTGAACAATAATAAATGAAGTACCTGAAGCTGACAATGAAGTAAATGTATAATAATTAGCAAAGATGATTAATTTAGCGCTGTAAACACGCGTGTGAGGAGCAGACGGAGCGTCAGACGCGCGTGAGGACCAAACACAGCAGAACGGTTGGAAACTTTACTCCTCTTATTATTCGCGACTCGGTTAATTCAGTTCTTTAAAAAAAAATATACATCGAAGAATCCCGAAAAAAGTGTCGCAGATTCCAAAATAATATTTGGTAGCACAACTATTAATAGTTCTAATAATAATAATCATATTTTCATGATTTTAAAGATCATGTGACTCTGAAGACTGGAGGAATGATGCTGAAAATACAGCTGCACATCATAGAAATAAATTATATTTTAAAGGATATTAAAATAGAAATCATTATTTTATATATTTTGTTTTGATAATTTTGAATTATTACTGAAATACAACCTTTTTTTGTTTCAAACAGTTCATTGAACAATAATAAATGAAGTACCTGAAGCTGACAATGAAGTAAATTTATAATAATTAGCAAAGATGATTAATTTAGCGCTGTAACCGCGCATGTGAGGGGCGGAGACGCGCCGCGGAGCGTCAGACGCGTGTGAGGACCAAACACATCAGAACGGTTGGAAACTTTACTCCTCTTATTATTCGCGACTCGGTTAATTCAGTTCTTTAAAAAAAAATATACATCGAAGAATCCCGAAAAAAGTGTCGCAGATTCCAAAATAATATTTGGTAGCACAACTATTAATAGTTCTAATAATAATAATCATATTTTCATGATTTTAAAGATCATGTGACTCTGAAGACTGGAGGAATGATGCTGAAAATACAGCTGCACATCACAGAAATAAATTATATTTTAAAGGATATTAAAATAGAAACCATTATTTTAAATATTTTATTTTGATAATTTTTAATTATTACTGAAGTACAACCTTTTTTGTTTCAAACAGTTCATTGAACAATAATAAATGAAGTACCTGAAGCTGACAATGAAGTAAATAATAATTAGCAAAGATGATTAATTTAGCGCTGTAAATGCGCGTGTGCGGGGAGGAGACGCGCCGCGAGGACCAAACACAGCAGAACGGTAGGAAACTTCACTCCTCTTATTATTTCTCTTTTACTATAGCGATTTATTTTTAGACACGTTATCTGAGTCTTTCATAGAGTTGTTTTATAAACGCAGTAACTTTGAAATCAGCTCTGAAAGATCGGCACTTCGGAGCATGTTCACGACTCGGTTGATTCAGATCGGCACTTCGGAGCCTGTTCGCGACTCGGTTGATTCAGATCGGCACTTCGGAGCCTGTTCGCGACTCGGTTGATTCAGATCGGGACTTCGGAGCATGTTCGCGACTCGGTTGATTCAGATCGGCAATTCGGAGCCTGTTCGCGACTCGGTTGATTGATTCAGATCGGCACTTCGGAGCATGTTCGTGACTCGGTTGATTCAGATCGGCACTTCGGAGCATGTTCGCAACTCGGTTGATTCAGATCGACACTTCGGAGCCTGTTCGCTGATCGACACTTCGGAGCCTGTTCGCGACTCGGTAAATTTTTATCCTTTCTTTTTTATACGAATTGTATTCTTTATTAGATTTTAGAATATTTTATTCAGGATGTGTTAAATTGATAAGAAGTGAAATCACAGATTAATACTGTTAGAAGAGATTTATATTTGGAATAAACGCTGTTCTTTAAAAAAAATTATACATCGAAGAATCCTGAAAAAAGTATCGCAGATTCCAAAATAATATTTGGTAGCACAACTATTAATAGTTCTAATAATAAATAATCATATTTTCATGATTTCTAAAGATCATGTGACACTGAAGACTGGAGGAATGATGCTGAATATACAGCTGCACATCATTTTCACATATTTTAAAGGATATTCAAATAGAAATCATTGTTTTATATATTTTATTTTGAGAATTTTGAATTATTACTGAAATACAACCTTTTTTGTTTCAAACAGTTCATTGAACAATAATAAATGAAGTACCTGAAGCTGACAATGAAGTAAATGTATAATAATTAGCAAAGATGATTAATTTAGCGCTGTAAAGGCGCGTGTGAGGGGCGGAGACGCGCGTGAGGACCAAACACAGCAGAACGGTAGGAAACTTCACTCCTCTTATTATTCGCGACTCGGTTGATTCAGTTCTTTAAAAAAAATTACACATCGAAGAATCCCGAAAGAAGTGTAGCAGATTCCAAAATAATATTTGGTAGCATTCAGCTTCAGGTACTTCATTTATTATTGTTCAATGAACTGTTTGAAACATAGGCTATAAAAACCTGTTAAACTGGTTGTTTTGTCATGACAAAACTAGGGCTGGGCGATATATCGAACGATATGATCATGCGCATCTAATCAGTAAAGCTGCTTCCGTGATCACCGCTAAAATCTCCATCACCTGCTTATAATTGGAGTGGCATTTAATAGACAGAGCCGTAGATCGCTGACAAGCCACGCCATATCGCGTTCATTACCGCAGGCGATAATGAACGCGATATGGCGTGGCTTGTCAGCGATCTACGGCTCCGTCTATCAGAGGTGGGACTTTCAAGTCACAAGCAAGTCTTCAAGTCATATTCAAGTCCTCAAAGGGTTAAAGCTAAAGAGATAATTAAGTGACTAATTAAATGATGATTGTGCATTAGTGATGAACATCTGCTGTTAACAATCAACATCACTGAAGTAAAGAGAAACACAAGAACTACAACTGAATTTAGCCACAGCCTTCAACTGAAAAAAAGTAAAAGAAAAGAAAACACTATGCCACCATAATTGTGGTCAAGGTTTGCTTTAAGTAGTGTCTTGACCCTTTTACTAATTCAAACCAATTTGATTCAAAACAATTGCAATATTGTTTTCGTAACAAACATGTATGCATTGTTGAGTCTAACCTCGCAGTAACAGATGATCTTATGCTTTTTCTGCTTATAACTCATGATGACTGAACATCATGAAATTGTGTTTATCTTTGGATAGTAGACTGACACTCAGCTATTACTGAACTGAAGTAAAAATAATCACAATGCTTCAATGGTGAAAGACACAAAAGCAGACAATCAGTTCAGGTTTTTAGACAAACACACTTATCACACGATCCTCAACAGTGGTGACAATTTTTCATACTGCAGTGCATGACGGGAGTTTTTACCCAGCATGCAACATTTTGTTGATTGTCACCACTGTTGAGAGTCATATGCTGGTTCTTGATGTCTGTGTGTGTCTACAGAGTATAGTTTTTCAAATTTTGTATGCACTTAGTAGATTTAAAATTCACTTACTTTAATTTTTTTTCCATAGTGTAGTTTTACTGGGTTGATTATGCTAAACTTAAATAGAGCTAATGTCAATTTGATTGTAATCTGACCACCTATCACATACAGATTAATTTCTTCTCGCTGCTTTACAGCACCACATGCAATGCTACATAAAGAGATCTAACATGACAGTCAAGGGTCAAGAGCCCCACTAAAGCAAACACTGGTCTCCATTATGGTTGCATCACTTTAACCAATAAAACATCAACATCTGATCCTCTGTAATTCTCAAGAACAGCAGGTGTTCATCATTAATGCACAATCATCTTTTAATTAGTCACTTAATTATCTCATTAACTTTAACCCTTTGAGGACTTGGGATATGACTTGAAGACTTGCTTGTGAATTGAAAGTCCCAACTCTGGTAAAAGCTGAATGTCAGTCAACAATCCAAAGAAGACTATCTCATGATGTCCAAATCAACATGAGTTATAAGCAGAAAAAGCATAAGATCATCTGTCACTACAAGGTTTGATTCAGTAATGCATACATGTTTGTTGCAAAAACAATGTTGAAGTTGTTTTGAATCAAATTGCTTTGAATTAGTAAAAGGGTCAAGAGACTACCTAAAGCAAACCCTGACCACAATTATGGTGACATAGTGTTTTTTTTTTTTTCAGTTGAAGGCTGTGGCTAAATTCAGTTGTAGTTCTTGTGTTTCTCTTTACTTCAGTGATGTTGATTGTTAACAGCAGATGTTCATCACTAATGTACAATCATCATTTAATTAGTCACTTAATTATCTCATTAACTTTAACCCTTTGAGGACTTGGGATATGACTTGAAGACTTGCTTGTGACTTGAAAGTCCCACCTCTGCTGTCTATTAAATGCCACTCCAATTATAAGCAGGTGATGGCGACTTTAGCGGTGATCACGGAAGCAGCTTTACTGATTAGATGCGCATGATCATATCGTTAGATATATCGCCCAGCCCTAGACAAAACAACCAGTTTAACAGGTTTTTATAGCCTATGTAAATTATTCCATTGCATATTATTCATTTACAAACTGATGACAGACGTAGCGGTGGTCATACGATCCACGATGGGTTCAAATACACAAGGTAATCAGTAGTTCATGGGCATTATTACAAAGGGATGTTATGGTTGAACATTTGAAAGGATTTGGCAAGTGATATTTTCTGTGTTTCAGTTTACAGGTTAAGAAAATATGTATTTTTTACATGTTCTATTTGGATTACATTCTGCCTGGTAAGTTCATATTTAAATACACTTAAATACTAACTAACTATATATATATATATATATATATATATATATATATATATTAGGGCTGGGCGATATATCTAACGATATGATCATGCGCATCTAATCAGTAAAGCTGCTTCCGTGATCACCGCTAAAATCACCATCACATAATTGGAGTGGCATTTAATAGACAGCAGGGGTGGGACTTTCAAGTCACAAGCAAGTCTTCAAGTCATATGCAAGTCCTCAAAGGGTTAAAGTTAATGAGATAATTAAGTGACTAATTAAATGATGATTGTGCATTAGTGATGAACATCTGCTGTTAACAATCAACATCACTAAAGTAAAGAGAAACACAAGAACTACAACTGAACTTAGCCACAGCCTTCAACTGAAAAAAAAAAAAAGAAAAAAAAAAAACACTATGCCACCATAATTGTGGTCAGGGTTTGCTTTAGATAGTCTCTTGACCCTTTTACTAATTCAAACCAATTTGATTCAAGATCTTTTGGAGCAAAAAGATGGCACATGTGTCAGTGTGTTTGGAGCGGCCAAATGTGGCGCCTACGTAGGCTATATATTACTATATATACTCTCATATGACCTCATCTAAGAACCTTAACTAATGTATTGTATATAATGACTAATTGTATATATATATATATATATATATATATATGTGTGTGTGTGTGTGTGTGTGTGTGTGATTTATATCATGATTCTTTTCCAGATTTTATGGCAAATGAATTGCTTCCAAATTAGACAATTTCACCTCCCTGCCCCTAAACAAATTCCACCAAAAAATAAATCATTAACAATATCAGCGTCTGAGATGGGAATCAGTGATGAGGAGTGGGAAAGTCTACAGAGGGCTCTCGACTGGCCTGGTCCAGATCAACAAATCACTCCACTGGATCTGAGCACAAGTCCAGTCCACTCAAATTTCTCTACAGTGGAACCGAAAAAGAGTTACAAAGTGGGAGATAACATCTCCGTTATCATCACAGCCAGAGACCACAACAAGAACCTGAAAAGATATGGAGGAGGTTTTTCAAAGCAAAGCTTTTCAATTCAGAGCTAAAGGTGTGTTTAAGTACATTTAGGCCATTTATAATATGTTTATTGTAAAGTTTTTTGGCATTACAGTTATCCTCTTCCATTCTTCTTGAAGGCGAGTGTGTATGGGGAGGTTGTGGATCATCGTAATGGGACTTACTCAGCCGTTCTTCTCCTTCCCTGGGAAGGTCAGGCACAAGTCTTTGTACGTCTTGAGCACTCCAGTGAGGTTGTGCAGATTCTTAAAAAATACAGGGAGTCTTCATTCCCACGTAGCCACTATAAAGGCCACTTTGAAGGAGCAGGACCCAATAAAGACAGGATCAGTGAAGTAGTAGAATGCAATATTAAATGGGGTGAAGGAAGTTGGAGTAAAAGCAACTGCTGCTGCGAGTATAAGGATATAAAAACTGGAACGGTGTGGCAGTGTGAGAGACCAAAGAAACTGGCATGTGACAAACTGGTTTATCACTCAAAAGGAGGTTTGGAAAACCCATTAAGTCCCTTTGAGAAGCAGCTTTTTGCGAAGTAAGAAATGAGTCTAAACTAATTTCAGAAGAAATGTATATCCGTATAGAAAAAAGGTGTAGAAAATCTCTCTCTCTCTCTCTCTCTCTCTCTTCACAGGACTTTAACAAATGTTCATATTACTGGAGACACACAAATCATCAATATCCTTCCCAACACTGCAGGTAATGGTATGAGTATATCTCTGTGTTAAGTGCTTCAACACATACATTTGTTCTATAGCTGACAATGCAGTGATTTGAGTGAAAGTCATGCATTGAGTTACTTTACTTCTACACACTAAGTGTTTGCATTTTTATATTAAGAAATATTCCTTCTCAGTGGACTAAAATGAAATAAGTTCATAGTACTAACATCGTAGGAATGCTAGTTTTTAAACTTAACTGTTTGAAGCAGTGGGAGTGGAGTTAATTTCCATGGTAGAATTTACAGTAAAATACTGTAAAAACAAATTAAGAGTGGTAAATTAATGGTTGAGAGCTGTAAATTAACAGTACTTTACTGGCACCCCTGCTGCCAGTAAATTACTGTTATTTAACGGCACAATTTTTTTACAGTGTATGATCTGTGTACATTTTGACAATTTAATTTACTGTTTGGAAAGGAATAAATAGAAGTAGAAAGGAAATGATGGATTTTTTTCTTCCTCTTTTAGCAAACTGAATGGCTTGATTTCTTTAATTCACTTACATTCTCTTAGCATTTTATTTTTCCAAACAGGAAATGGTCAAAACACACACAAAACCGATATCATCTTAAATCAAATTTAGCGACGGGAGAATTGACTGAATTAGAATAATAAGTGCACAGTCCTTTCAGATAATTGTTTCTTTGCTTTAGGCACAACAGAGAGATGCAGATCAGGATTGAAGACACCAGTTCCTGCAGGGTTCTATTTGAAAGATGTCTGGAAGTCTTTCGTATGCAACACTCAACAGTTCGATTATGCCCAAATGCTGGAATGTCTCCAAAATAAGATTGTCTACATGCTAGGAGACTCCACCACAAGGCAGTGGTTTGAGTTTTTTGAAAGCAAAGTGCCAGGCAAGTTGATCAGCGACATAAATGGCTTTGATTTGGGGGTTATGACTTTTCTGTCTCTCAATAAAAAAAATGTGTGATAGCATGGATGTATAACATGTCTTTGTTCTAGACATTCTTCAAAATATCTAGTTCAAGGAAAGAAAGATATTATGAATGTAATACATAATATAATATTATAATAACATAATAATACATGTTACATGTGTTTGGGTGAGCTTGAGTAAGTGATGTGATTGGATCATTTCCATTATGTGCCCATATACTTCTTGGGATTGCTGTATGCAATATCCAAAGGCAACTTTGTAAAGCTGTTTAATTTTCGCTTCTCCTTATTAGGCTTAAAAAGAATGAACCTCCAGGCTCTTTCGTATGGACCCCTAATGGCTGTGGAGTTGAAAAATAATGTCATTATTCACTGGAGGCCTCATGGTGTTCCTATGCAATTTCCTGTAATACATATGACCAACCTGCATTATATCTCCAATATTATTGATAATATAGCCGGTGGTCCTCATGTAGTCATTGTCTTTACAATCTCTGCCCACCTGGTGTTTCACCCGATAACATTTTATGTTCACGAAGTGGCCAAAATCCGTCAGTCTGTTGTTGCCCTGCTAAGTCGTGCACCACAGACCACCATCGTCATCAAGTCTGGAAACACTGCAGGATATAAGGTACGCTTAGTCACTTCAAATACTTTTCCATCTTGTTTTATAACGACAATATTTATGGTCAATGGGAAAATATGATGCATTTGTTCTGTTGGTGTCATTTTGAAAGTCTAGAAATACTGGGCTTATAGGTGCGTGTTAGGAACAAATTTATTCTAATTTACAACAATAATTTAGATTCAGTATAAAATTCCTTAGTTTCAAAGGATAATTTATCAATAAATAAAGAAATGTTTCTGTCATGCCTCCACTGAGCCCACTGAGTTTTAACAGACCCTCTGAAGCGTGCGGTGGGTTAAGTGGGGTAAAGCCCTGCATTTCAGCCCGACGGGCACCGATTTATTTATGCCCCTACACAGCAAAATCTCCATTGTTAATTTTACACTCTTGAGTATGGACTCATATAAACACTTAAGCAGTGTAAAAGTAACACTGAAGCAGGGTTGAAGTTAATGAGATAATTAAGAAGTTAATTGAGTTATGATTGATCATTATTGAAGACACCTGATGTTAACAAGCTGAATCACCAAACAAGAAAATCACAATTTGTGTGTCATCATTATAGTGATCAGTGTTTGCTTTAGTTGGGATCTTGACCCTTCAGTTATTAACTTTAGACTTTGTGTTGCTGTGGTAACATAATTAATAACATACAGACCAGAGCAAAAGCAATCATGTGTGTTATTGGTTGTTGTTTGAACTAATTGTCATGTAGTGTCCTGAATGCGTAAGTTCAGGTTTTTTTATGTATACATAAATTAAGTGAAAAAAAAAAAAAAAAAAAAAACAAAAAAAAAAGATAGCAATCCAGCATTTTTTGGCATAATGTGACATGTTTTTAAAAGTTAGTTCTACATAAAGAAAAAAAAATCTTTAGTTTAGATACACAGACATCAGTGTGAGCATCACAACAACAGTGACCATCAAAAAAGCATGTTGTAGCAAATAAAAACTCATCCATGGCTCCCATCATGCATTGCGGCATGAATAAATTATGAGCTGAACTGTCTTTTTAACTTTTTATTCTAACTAAATTTTATTTTTGCTTTTTTTATGTGAATTTTTAGTATCTAGTTTTGTGATGTTCAGAGTAGATGTGTTTATCTGGATATGCTGTTTGTCACCGTTGTTGAGATTCATACGCTGATTCTTGTTATCTGTGTGTGCCTAAAATAAACACTCTCTAATAAAAAATAAAAAAAATCAGAGTCACTTGAAAAAGATGGTTACAAAATGTATAGAAAATGCAGACGCTTTCATTGTGGAATCAAAGCTGTTACAATCAATAATGGAAGTTTTATTTAGAGAAAACACTGTAAATTAGTTCAGTAACTCAGGTCAAACAACGATTACATTAAAACATAATCATCACCACCCGATGACTTTTGCTCTTGGCTTGCCAAACAAATTTTAAAAGTAAAAAGCCACAAGCCAAGATCACAAGTAAAGCAAACACTGACCACTATAATGGTGACACACAAATTGTGAGTTTCTCGTTTGGTGAGTCTGCTTGTTAACATCAGGTGTTTTCAATAATGCTCAATCATGACTCAATTAATTTCTTAATGATCTCATTAACTTCAACTCTGCTTCAGTGTTTTACTTTTAACACTGCTTCAGTGTTTATATGACTCCACACTCAAGACTGTTAAATTAACACTGGAGATTTTGCTGTGTACGATCGGGCTTCGGGCCAATTTTCACGTTATAGCTCACATGCGGCCGAGCCTCTGGCCTTTTTTGGGTTATCCATATCTAACGATATGATCATGCGCATCTAATCAGTAAAGCTGCTTCCGTGATCACCGCTAAAATGGCCATCACCTGCTTATAATTGGAGTGGCATTTAATAGACAGAGCAGATTCATCTGCGATAATGAACGCGATATGGCGTGGCTTGTCAGCGATCTACGGCTCTGTCTATTAAATGCCACTCCAATTATAAGCAGGTGATGGCCATTTTAGCGGTGATCACGGAAGCAGCTTTACTGATTAGATGCGCATGATCATATCGTTAGATATATCGCCCAGCCCTAGGTTAAAACCTCCCACTCTGGATGCTATTCTTTTTCTCCACGATGTTCTGTAAGAGACTGTTCTAACTTTTCGTTTGACTGGACTTTATTTTCGTTTAACTGTTGGAAAATGGAAAAAATAATGGACATGTTCTGTGGTGCATTTTTGAGGTAAAATAATCTGCAGGTTTGTTTTTAATTAATTTAATTTAATTTGTTTAGATTGTAGGCTATTTCTCATTTTGTTTACGAGCGCTGTTGCGAGCCTGCCTTGGTATTTCAAATTTTTTCATTTTACTCATCACATTTATTAAACTAACTGCCTGTGTGATATGCTTGAAGTGTTTTATATCTATTAATTTTATTGTAGCCAAGTAAAGTATTAGCGTTGATTTGAGAGGCTTAATTGATTAAATATGTTTTAGGCTACTGGCTGTCGGCTCGGCTGATTAACGTTAATCGTCATTTAAAAAAAAAAAAATGCTCCAAACATTTTTCTAAATTAACTTGATAAAGAAATGAAAAGAAACATAACACAAAACGTATCTATTTTAATTGCTGCAAATAGGGCAGGCTTCCGCTGTGTAATAAAATAAATAAATAAATAAAAACCCGGGCTCGTGTCGGACTCGGGCTGATAATTCTGATGAGCGGTCGGACATGGGTCGGGCTAGGGCCTGAGCGTCTCGGGCCAGGGCCGGGCTCGGGCCTAGATTTGAGGCCCGTGCAGGGCTCTATAGTGGGGGGTAACTGAGAATGAATGTGGAAAGTCACATGAGAGGAAGCAATGCCTCCATCGTGATATGATTCGATATGGATAAAGTTATGTTTGGCTGTGATTGATTCATTCGATAAATCCCCCGTCTTGTGTACATGCGTGTTCCCCTTTCGTGAATCACGGTATAATGACGTTAAAGGGAAGACTAGTTAAGTAAGTATGTAAACAACTGACACACTTTGTTATATTGATAAAACTTGTAATCGCTTGGTGACAGGATCTGTGGGAAATTTTAGAAAGCAATCAGCTTTAGTAAAGTAAATCTCCATTTCTGTCACCAATATTTACCTCAATTAAAATAATTCTAAAATAGTTAAGTTAACTATTTATAAGAATATCTGAACATGAGTTCTCAAATAAAATATATTGTTTATATTGCTAATGCCTTGAGTTATTATTATTATTGAGGAATAAAATAAATAAATAATTAAAACTGTGAGGACAGACAATGATCTTATTCCAGGTCTGACAGTATCTTTTGTTACTGATCTTTGTTGTTACAGGATATTTTTCAAAGTGGACTGGTATACACTGCAAGAGAACATAGTGATGCAAGAGATGTTCAGAGATATTGATGGAGTAATCTACTTCGATATCTGGCAGATGACTTCCTGTCACTATCTCACTGAAGATCTTCACCCAGGACCTGTTATCATTGCTAATGCAATCAGCGTGTTTCTCTCATATGTCTGTCCTGTCTAATATATTCAAACAATATTTGCTTTTTCATCTACAAGATGCTTATATAACTGATTATATAAATAACTGCTGACCAGAACATTTTCTTTCTTTCTTTTTTTTTTTTTATTAACTGCATTATAAATGTAATAACACTAATTGTTGTGTGAATATACTATTTTGTAAATAAAGTGTCTTGTATGTTGCAATAATCTGTACAGTAAATGCCTTTTAAATTACCAAAATATTTTTCAGCATAGCCCAAATACAGTTTTAAGTACTGCACTACATAGTACAAATATTATCTTTTTTAGATTGCAAATGTTATAATTGCTGTTCAATTTAATGAAATTCTGAAGCAGACTTTCCATTTCAGAGATTAGGACCCATATTTATCAAGTCTCTGGGAATTACTCTCAAGAATTCTGCTAAAAATTGACTTAAGTGTAAAATATTTTTTTTTGGCTCAAAGCTGTCCTTAAAAGTGAGTTCTCGAGCATCTCATTGGTAATTTAAGCAAGGTATAGGACTAAATCTTAAGTGTCAGTCTTAGAGTTGATTCTAGACTGAAGAAATTTATGTTGTTCTTTTGAAATTTAAATATTCTTTGCTCGTTTTCTGTTTGAGCAACTGATAAAAATATAACAATTTGATTATTGTTCACTGTCCAATATTTCAAGATTCTTCCTCTCCTGAAAGTCATCTCTGTCTCCTCAGCACCATCATGAGCCCCTTCTGGCAACTCCTAACCACTTGCGAGACTCTCAAACTGTCTTAAATAACTGGGAGAGTAACTCTGTCCTCTCCTCCAGCAGCATGGGGTCTGCTCTGACTGGCATGGTTCAATGCTCTTGGCAGGAGAGGTATTTTCATGCAAGTTATGGGGGCAGATTGAACATGGTGACCATTTGGAGGATCCAAACTCTTAAATAAGCACTTTAGCTCTCACACTCTCTCTAAAAAGCAGTTATTCCTATGTTCTATTCCCTTTAAAGGGTTTACATCTAAGGGTTGAAGGTTGTAGGGCACCAAACAACTGCTTCTTGAAGTGCCCTTCTGTGTCATCATCCTCTGCCCATTTGGAGGCGCCGTCATCACGGAAAGAATCAGCGCAAAGCATCATGGGGGCCCAAAGTGTCCATCATTTGTACCCTTAAAATCCTTCATCCCGAAAAGGCCCTTTGAAGTGGCAAGTTTTAAGGCTTTCGATTTGTAACAACCCTTCAATATGGCAGGCATGATTGTTTTCACTCCAAATACCCTTCTGAGGGTGATATATCCTGTTTTGAACTCAGCGATATTCTATGCAAAGCAAAGGCATCTGGTGTAAAGAGCTTTAGATTCTGATCCTGATAAGGAGGCCGAGTTCTATAGGGAATTGTGAAGCAGGAAACATGAATGTTGACTTTGGTGATCTCATCATTCAAGGGAAACAAGTGGTAGAAAGCAGAAAAGCCCAAAAAACAAGCTAAAGTGGAGAGGTGTCGACGAACAAAGAAGAAACCTGGAACATCAACACCATATGGACTTCAAATTGAGAACTGTGATAGAATTGATGCAGAAAAAGGAAACTTTGAATAAAAGAATAATGAAGTTGATGAAAGAGATGGCTGACTACTAGGATCAGTCTTGAGCTGCAAACATTAACAGATGATTTAGAGTCATTGCAACTTATGACTCCAGCTAAGAAGATAAAAGTTTTAAATGTATGTTTTTGCTCACACCTACCCCTTAGCTATATGTGATATTTTTGTGATAAGAAGATGTTATATGCTATGTTGTGCAGAAGATGGAAAAAGGAAGGTAATGCATTTGGTTGCAAAACGGAACATCTACCCAGCTATGCTGTTTTGCTATACCAACATGTAGGTGTGACCTGCGTGGTTAACACAGGTCAGGCCAAATAGCTATGCTTGTGAAAAGCTATAAATGATTTTGTATCGATGTGTGGTTGACCAACCCCTGCTATTTTTTTTCCAACTTGAACTTTTGATACTCTGTTTAAACGGTGATAAATATCATGTACTATGTGTGTGTAGGAATATATGTGATTACCAAATATTGAGTAATGCAAGGGGGATCATATGTAAATTGCATGCAAGGGCTATAAAAGGTCCCGGAGTGTTGAGTTCAGGGCTGTACTGTCACAGTGTCTGGTTTGTGTATCCCTGGGTGTCCATTAGGGGTCTCAGTTCACCATATCATCACCCCACTTCAGTACTCATTTCACACAAGCCTTTATCTGGACTCATCACTGTTCATTGCACATAGCTGTTCCCACTCACATTGTTTGCACCTGTTTATATATACCCTGTTTGTTCTGTCTTTGGTAAGGAGTCCTTGGTCAATGTCACCCGGTATTTTCGTGTTTCCTGGTTTTTGTCTTGTTTCTTGTTTTGGACTGCTCATATTATATTTATACTGTTGTATAAATAATAACAGTGTTATTATTAACGAATCATTATTGCCTCATTGTTTTTGTATATAATGCATTTTAAGTCATTTTAAAGGCTATGGCTTAGGTCTGTTTTTATAGTGTGATGTTGTGTTTGGAATATCGTACTGACAACCAATTAATGAGACTTAAATCCATACTGACAATTACGTAATGAGACTGATTGGGGAACAAGGAACACCGGGGTGTGATCTGTGTATCCGGAGACTGGGGTGAGAAGGATTAAAAAGAGGGTAGGAGAGAATGAAGGCGGGCTGGCGGTTGATCTATATACAAGCCGAAATAGGACAGCGGTACTCAGACATTTTAGGGACGGAGAGTTAGGAGTGCCATCGTGCTGTGTCTTCTTAAACTGCTGGATGGTCAGAGCACGCTAGCGTATGAACCAATCCCGTTCTGATCAGACTGATTGCTGTTTCTGCCGATGAGACATAATGACAGCAGGTGGGGGTCCGCTAGCCAATGGCACCGCCCAGGGGTGCTTCAAAAAAATATGAAACCCTGCCCTCCTGGGTTTCCCCAGTAACAGCTGTAAACATTGTAAAAACAGCTGTAAAAATAACAAAAAGAGGGACCATTTTAATCCTTTCAGTTATTTATTTTTCTTTAATATGGGTTCTATTATGTTGTTCAGATTTAGATTGTATTTGTTTGTAATGTTGTTGTTTCTATACATTCAAAAGTTGTTTAATAGTATTCTTTTTTCATAACAAATCAATGAATTTTTAAATAAATTGTGAGAAATTGTGAGTATGATTTCATTTATTAATTTCATTAGAATTGTTTTCGCACCTATCATAGTCAAAACATTATTGTTTTTTAAAGAGCTGTTTGTGAGGCAAAAGAGCCGGCTCTTTTCAGTGAGCTGAGTCAAACGAGCCGGCTCACGAAAAAGAGCCGAAATGCCCATCACTAGTTGTTACGGGAAAGGATGGAGCAGATTGGTTAGTTCTTGTCACATGACCTGCAGTGCGCTTGTGGCTCTCTTAAAATTTGAGATGTTTTTAACTTGATGCGGTGCATATGGAAGGCCATGAGGGTCAAATACACGTGAATTTTAACGCGTCAACAACACGTTAAATACGTGTATTTCACACGTAAACAACACATATTTAACGCGTTAAATACGTGTTGTTTACGCGTGAAAAATCAACACGTATTTAATGTGTATTTCACGTGTTAAATACACCTTAAATACACGTGAAGTACGCGTTAAAAATCAGTTTGAACGGGTCAATGTCATTGGCTGCTGAGGACTTGGGTCAAACCACTTCTGTGAGCTTAGAGGGGTTTACCATTCATAGACAGGCAACCACATTTAACATGCTATAGATCAGCTTATTCAGCCTTATTATTTTGTCTTTTTTTTTGTATAGCTTATAGAAAAAATATATTCAAATTGCAGTTTTATGAAATATTTATTTTTTTAATAAATATTAATTAAAATGTTGTGGTGATAGTATAAAGTTTATAAAACTTACAGTATTTTGTAATGAAACAGGAGTTTTTGTTTAGCTCTTGACTCGCTGAAGTATACTATTTAAATACTGTTGCTTTCTGATTGCCATACACAAAAATACCAACTCATAACTCCACGAATATAGCAAGAAGAGTCAAAAGTTACAGTCTGATTCTACTGTGAGGATCCAAAGGGCTGTAGTATTTTATTTTGTCCAGCAGGTGTCTCGGGGTAACACTTTTTGTGTCTTTAGGTTAAGTGCTGTGATGCAGGTGTGGAAAATTGATTGTGATTAACAATGCTGCCTATAAGATGCTGGCTTTCTTAGCCTCTGGAGGGAAGGAGATTGGGGCTTGGTCTCTGCTGGTCTTGCTGTTTGGTGGTCAGGCGGATTTTCTCACGCTTTCCATTCCAAGGCTTGATGTTGTGTTTTTGTATCTTCATATTTTTTATGTTTTACCTTAATGTAGTTATGTTTGTTTTCTGATTAAAATACATATTTGTGCAAATTTGATTGTGTTGTATGGACTCTCCATTCATGTTGCTACTCCTTGATCCAAGGGGTTGTAACACTATGTTCTGTCAAATGTTTAATAGAGCTCTCCAACTGATTCATGGGTCTAGGTATTATTTACATATGAAAGGTCGTAATGGATTGTTTTGATTTTGAACTCATTTCAATCTTGAATCTTGAAAATGATATGCTATTTTTCACAATCAGAGCATGTTTCATGAAGTTATAAAGGTAAAACCATGAGAATATTGCAGCATGTGCGCATTTGGAGGTTTTTTATTTTTTTAATAATTCGATGAAGAATATCTTCAAATCTAAATGACAGATTATTGTATAATTGGGCTCATTTTAATCAAGTGAATTTTAAATTTTCCATGAGCTATGCATGTTTCATGAAGTTATGAATGGAAACATAACCTATGTTTTTGTCTCAATTGAATGGTTTCATGTGTGTGATAATATCGTAAGTAATATATTTAGATCAAGTGAACAAATTACGATGAATTTGAGCTCCTTTTAATCTGGAGAATTTTCTGAAGAAAAAAAATGACTTATGATTTTGCAAGATCTATGAATGTTTCATGAAGTTATTAATAAAAGCGCAAAGTGAAACTAAAGTTATTTGTTGTGCTGTGCCAGTTGGGTTTTATATGTTATAGCAATGTGAGCAATATATTTGGATCTCATCCATGGATTACAGTATATCTGGGCTCATTTTAATTGGGATAATTTTCTGAAAATAATGATCTATGCATGATTCTTGAAGCTATGAATGAAAACGAAACGTGAAGTATCAAGCTGTTTTTTCTTTGCAGCCTCAGTGCGCCAGTCTGCTTTCATGTGTCACAGCTCTATGAACGAAATCTTTCGATCTGATCAAAGGATCTATGCATGTTTGGTGAAGTTAAGAGGTAAAGCGTTTTTTTTATTTTTATACTAAGATACATTACCTAATGTTTTTCTATGTGCTATAGCTTTATGAAATATATATTTAGATCTAAATGATGTTTTATGGTGAGTTTCGACTTTTTACTCTGCAAATAGTGACGTGTCTTTTTTATGATATAGCCTATGCTTTTTTCATGAAGTTATGAGTGGAAAGCCTACATGACAGCTACCATAGGTTTTTGGCTAAACTACATGCTCTCTGTGTGTTATAAATTTTTGAGGAAAATCTTTAGGTATAAATGACAGATTTGACAGATAGTTTTGGGCTCTTTTAATCAGGAGAATCTACTCTAAATGATGGTGCATAATTTTACACTGAAATCTTGTTTTATGAAGTTACAAGTAAAACGGTGACATAGGCCTATTATTATTATTTATTATTATTATCGGTCTGGGGTTGACTCCTTGTACAAATCTTGCTCCAGTTTATACAAAGCCTCAAACAATTTCTCAATGGTGCGACTAAAAAAACTCTGAGGTCGCACCGGTGCAACGAGTCATTCAAGGGGGAAAAAAAGTCTCTGCGACTCTGAAGGTCTCCCTGTGGTTCAACAACAGACACTAAAATCCTGCATTTTAGCCTGAGCCCGACGGGCCCGACCTTTTTTACCCCCTCGAGCCGGGCTTCGATTGTTCAGATGTGGGCCGGGTCTCCAGTCTGTTTAGACTTCTTCTTACTTTTATATTTTAGACATTTATCAATTAGCGATAAAAAAAAAAAAAAAAACTTGCTGCACTGGTGGAAACAACACGAGACCGTGATGCCACGACTGTAAAGAGTGGCTCGACGTGTTTTGTGTCCTGCAGCAGCACTGCTGAACAGTTCTGCATTCAAATAATAGGCTTAAGAAGAAGATATTTTAATTCTTTACTAATAAACTAGTGTTTTCTGAATCTGTGTCACAAGAATGAAGTTGCAATCCCGACTTGTCATCTCCTCATTAGACATGCCTTTAGATATAAGTACACCTTTATGGGTTATGATTATAATGAAAGAGTTTTTGATTTGTTTTATTTTGTTAAGTAGTTATTTAAAGCTTTGGATATAAAACTATTGGATATAGCTTACATTTATCTGGGTCTAGCATTTATACATTGTCATATGCTTTAACTGTTTTATATTTATAGATTTTATTTTAGGCAAGTCGTGATGATTTGAGAAGGCTAAATTGATCAAACATAGGCTCACTGTCTGCCGCTGGCAGCTTGGTCGTTACTTATGTAACGGAAACAGGTAAATTTAGCTCAAAGGGAATCATTTAAGATTTTAAAGGGAATTTGAACAGAATCACTGTTTCACGGCTGGTCACTTAGACGCCCTGCGATTCAGTGAACGAGCCGCTTAACATCAAATCTGCGCTGGATACTAATATCCAAACTATTAGGGGTGCTCCGATCACGATCGGCCGATCGTTAATGCGCATCTCGTCAGTAAAGCCGGTTCTCTAATCAGCTGTTAATTCCATCAGGTGCGTGATTTCACATAGAGCCGCTGTTACTACACAGAGCCGTTGTTAATAGAGAATATGCGACAAAAAACCCTGAAAATGAAGTGGATTTGCGCATCTTCTCTATTAACAACGGCTCTGTGTAGTATCAGCTGTTCTATGTGAAATCTAGGGATGTTCCGGTACTAGTACCGGTACCGAACGGTTCCTGGACAAATTCCAAATGGAAGTGATCATCCCTATCCCCTTGAAGTGAGGACTTTGGAGTGAGTGGGGCATGTGCGTGCCATTAAGTAGTCGTTAGGAAAGCACTTTGCTAAAGGAGCGACAAAATGTCCTCATTATCTTCAGCTGAGATGTTCCCGTGACAGCGCAGCATGTGTCCGTCAGCAGATGTCGCTGTTTTACTGTTATAAATGTTTATTTTTTTTATTTTATTTTTATTGTTGTTAGTATAACCGTTGCAAAATAAGCATACATTTAATATTTAAATACGTTTTAAAAATATGCTACACTGTAAAACCCGACCAGTAAACTTAACCCAAACCGTTTGAGTAAACAGATTGCCTTGATTTAAACCATGTAAGTTTAAAAACTTTGCATTCAAGTAATTAAATGATTAACTAAGTGCTGATTGAGAATTAGTGATGAACAGCTGCTGTTAACAAACAGAATTACTGAAGAAAAGAGAAACACAAGAACTACTACAAATGACTTCAGACACAGCCTTAGATGAAATCAACTGAAATAAAATACATGAAATCTCTCAATATCTGATTAAACAACCCCACAAACAGCATCAGCAGCTCCACTTATTAATAACCAGACTGACTTTATTTCTGTCAGACTTCTACAGAAGATCTTATTGAGAATGAACTAAGGTTTAGATGTTGATTTATTGTTTCATTTGAAGTAACCATGTTAGAGATCAGTGTTTGTATTAGTTGGGCTCTTGACCCTTATCTTCTGTCTTTGTCTTTTCTCTGGCTGGTATAACCACATGTTTCAGAACATGTTTGTTGTATCTCAAAAACCCAGAAGAAATGCCAATAGCATGTTTTACTTACCCCATTGATGAAAATCATCAATTATTGAAATTAGCAATTATTAAAATGATCTGAGTGTAAATTATGTGGAAATGTGTGTTTAATTATTTAGATAATATACTAAAAGTGATGCTATGCAATTCGGTGATAATTATTTAATATAAAAGACATTCTAAACAGTGTGGTCTTCTACAGTGTCAATCAGTCACACACAGACATCAATAATCAGAATATGAACCTCAACAATGGTAAAATAAAAATAAAATGCAGCAGAGCATGCTGGGAGCCATAGATTAGTTTTGTACTATAATAATGCCCAGCATGCATTGCTATTTTTTATTTTATTTTTTATTTTATTTTGTGTGTGTGTCACCATTGTTGAGGTTCATATTCTGATTATTGATGTCTGTGTGTGACTAAGTACTGTCATAGACAAAAGATGAATGTGCATAAAGTGTTCAGTAATTTTTTGTAAACTGATTTCGATGAAACCACAGGCTCTTTAAACATATTCCATTATAATGAAGTAAACTAATCATGCACCAGGTACCTTGTGAGTTTTTGGACTCTAAACAGCTCCATAATTGACAGTTGTCATCACCAGAAAGCTGCATAACAACCAATATCTGTTAATATTTTTTCTGGGTTTTTGAGTTATAACAAACATGTTTTAGAAACACACGGTTATAACAGACAGAGAAACGAAAAAGACAGAAGACAAGGGTCAAGAGCCCAACTAAAGCAAACACTGATCTCTAACATGGTTACTTCAAATGAAACAATAAATCAACATCTAAACCTTAGTTCATTTTCAATAAGATCTTCTGTAGAAGTCTGACAGAAATAAAGTCAGTCTGGTTATTAATAAGTGGAGCTGGTGATGCTGTTTGTGAGGTTGTTTAATCAGATCTTGAGAGATTTCATGTATTTTATTTCAGTTGATTTCATCTAAGTATGTGTCTGAAGTCAGTTGTAGTAGTTCTTGTGTTTCTCTTTTCTTCAGTGATTCTGTTTGTTAACAGCAGCTGTTCATCTCTAATTCTCAATCAGCACTTAGTTAATCACTTAATTACTTAAATGCAAAGTTTTAAAACTTACATTGGTTAAATCAAGGCAATCTGTTTACTCAAACGGTTTGAGTTAAGTTATATGTCGGGTTTTACAGTATATAATATATAAAAACGAATATATTTAAAACTTTTTAAAACATTAAATGTATATTGTTTTTATGTCGATGTCCATCAGTGAATCTGCTGTCACGGGAACATCTCAGCTGAAGATAATGAGGAAATTATGTCGCTCCTTTTGCAAAGTTCATTCCTAACGACTACTTAATGGCACGCACATGCCCTACTCACTCCAAAGTCCAAGGGGATAGGGATGATCACTTCCAAATTTAATTAGCCCGGGTACCGTTTGGTACCGGTACTAGTACCGGAACATCCCTAGTGAAATCACTTACCTGATGGAATTAACAGCTGATTAGAGAACCGGCTTTACTGACGAGATGCGCATAACGATCGGCCGATCGTGATCGGAGCACCCCTACAAACTATAGTGAAACACTATCAATTAGCACAGTAACAAAATCAGCAGTTTAAGACATTAACTTGTAAGCACAAAACATATCTGGGGATACATTGCCTTCGTTTCCTGTGAAAGGGACTCCCGTTGAGAGGGGTATCCCGGTGTCACTGATTGGCTGGAAGTTCAGTAGTGGCTGAAGTGACGTCTTGGGAAGCCCGTGGTTGTTGGGCGTTGGTTGAAAGTGCAGAGTCGTGTGCGCTGGTTGAAGTTGAACGGGCACCCGAGGTCAGGCGTCGGAGACTCGACATTACAAAACTTAACTCAGAACACGAAACTCTCAAACGGAAAAGAAAAGAAATAAAGTTTGACGAGACTAGGTTGTGTTCCTTCTCATCGTGGCTAAGTAGAAGCAGGCATGCAGGCTGAAGCATGCAGGAACCAGACTCAAAGAACAGTGATGACTAACAGCATGGCTAGAAGCTACAAGCTAGCAGAAGCATAGCTAGAGACTAGAAGCAGACTCTAAAAGCAGACTAAAAGCCAGATTTCATGGTGTCCAAAGTATTTAAAGTGGCCTGTTCGCCACACCTCAAATGTTGTCTTGACCAATCAGATATTGTCTTGGCTCGGGGGGTATCATAAATCATTTGTTTATCTTACCAAGCATGTGGTCCGAATTTTCCTGCCTTGCAGGGTCTAATTTTGGACATGATTCCTATTACCAGGTTATGATATATTTTACAAATAAATTATTGTCAGGACAATATCAAGCAAGAAAATTCAATCACACACATACCAGACAAGACTATGTATCCTTCAGCTATCCCATAGTTATTAAAAAAGAACATACACGATAAGTGATTATAACATGATAGTCAAATGTGTGGGTTACACATAAATGAATATGGAGTGAAGCGATGGACTGATTCATTTATAAGTCTTTTTGAGTTCATTCTGGTCCATATATATTGTGACGAGTCAGCTGCCTCCTCCCTGATTGTCACCGGCACCCCGTCCTAAATCGCCGCCCTTCACCAGGCTCCCGACTGGAGTGGGGGTGTGAGAGGAGGGGCGCTGGACGAGTCAGGGCTGGCGGCGTGTGATGGGGCACACCTGAAGGGAATGGAGCCTCATCACCGCCGCTGTTTAAAAGCCACAACACGCCTCTCCTCGAGAGACCGGTCTCTTCCCCGTGCATGCACACTGGTGTCCTCGTGGGTCCAGGAAGGGTGCGTTGAGGGACTCCCGCGCCACAAGAGACGTGAGCTGCCGGACCCGCGATCCGGAAGAGAACCGCACTCGTTTACACGGCCGACGGGCCAGGATGCCGGGCCGTCCATCCCCTGCCAGCACCGTGGCCAACGAGAGTGATGCGGCCGCTAGAGGAAGCCGCCGCCCCTCGCGCCCCGGACCGAAGAGGGGAGCACGTGCGGCCACCGGACTCCGCCCCTTACCTGGACCCTTCCTCGATGAACAGTGCCCAACCCACACGAACCCTGCAGCACAACGAGGACAACAGATTCCCTGTTTATTTTGGACACCCTTCCCCTTTGGCCACTTTTATCCCCATGTTTTATTTGATTTTCTGTTAATAAAAGCCTCTCCGAGGCCTGACGCCACGCCCACTGTGTCTGTCTTGTGCTCCTCCCGTGACACTGGTGGAGAATGCGGGCAAGGCGGAGCCTAGACAGCGCAGTTGGGAACCATCTGGTGACGTCACTCCCCCTCGCTTGCAAACGTTCGTGAGAACCCGGACTGGGACGGAGGAAAACTGGGGACAGCCTCCCAGCCACAAAAGGGGTAAGTGACTTGTTATTGTCATTTTTACTCGGTGGTTGGTTGAGGCTGTCACTAAAACCAGGTTTCTCTGTCCCTGTTCCGGTGCGCTGCGAGAGGGAGGACCGCCCGGAGAGGAATCCCCGCCCACTCCGACCGTTTGGAGCCTGGTTGAGGATGGTAGCACTCCCGTGTGGGCGGCGCCCTGATGACGGGGATGTCGCTTGGGAGGGGGAATGTGACGAGTCAGCTGCCTCCTCCCTGATTGTCACCGGCACCCCGTCCTAAATCGCCGCCCTTCACCAGGCTCCCGACTGGAGTGGGTGTGTGAGAGGAGGGGCGCTGGACGAGTCAGGGCTGGCGGCCTGTGATGGGGCACACCTGAAGGGAATGGAGCCTCATCACCGCCACTGTTTAAAAGCCCAACGCGCCTCTCCTCGAGAGACCGGTCTCTTCCCCGTGCATGCACACTGGTGTCCTCGTGGGTCCAGGAAGGGTGCGTTGAGGGACTCACGCGCCACAAGAGACGTGAGCTGCCGGACCCGCGATCCGGAAGAGAACCGCACCCGTTTACACAGCCAACGGGCCAGGATGCCAGGCCGTCCATCCCCTGCCAGCGCCGCGGCCAACGAGAGTGATGCGGCCGCTAGAGGAAGCCGCCGCCCCTCGCGCCCCGGACCGAAGAGGGGAGCGCGTGCGGCCACCGGACTCCGCCCCTTACCTGGACCTTTCCTCGATGAACACTGCCCAACCCACACGAACCCTGCAGCACAACGAGGACACCAGATTCCCTGTTTATTTTGGACACCCTTCCCCTTTGGCCACTTTTATCCCCATGTTTTATTTGATTTTCTGTTAATAAAAGCCTCTCTGAGGCCTGACGCCACGCCCACTGTGTCTGTCTTGTGCTCCTCCCGTGACAATATGTACAAAAGCAGTTTATTTGCCATTCTCTTGACATAGACTTTTCTGTGAAGACAGAGGTTTAAAGCCCTCCCCCCCCCCCCCTTAGGAATTTGGAAGTCAATGGAAGTGTTTAACTTGATCTCCTGGGTTTACATGTGATGTCCAGCATTGCATTTCCATTACGAACAACACATTTGGCACCAAATTTCTCTTCTTTGAATTGAAATTGTAAATAATTGTTCCAGTGGTGTTAATGTTGAAAGCTGTTGTGTGAACAAGTTGGTTGGTCATCTTGCTTGGTTCTTGTGGCACTCAAGATCAAGAAGGACAAACTACAGGAGTTGGCCATCTGAGGGGCATGTGACTGCAGTGGAGGATAATCCATAAGACATTAAGCCATGATATGTTCAGTTTGAAGCCCTTAAAAACCTTAAGATTTTATTTTTATTTCATATATCTTTAGATGTTTTAAGTTTAAATTTCACCTCAGTGAAACACTTTACACTTTTTCAGTAAGTTACCGTTCTTGTAGAATTGTGCTTCAAATAAAGAACATTATGTTGACCATAATTGTTAACCATATGATTGTTAGTTAATCTTTTAGACTACAAGTCAATATTGTTTATATGGACAGCGATTTAAAAAAAGTGGACTTGTAAGAAGAAAGTTAGGCGCACTAGTGTAACAAGTGAAAAAAATTAGCATAGAGCCCTGTTTTTTGTATTCTACTTCATGAGACCTTTCAGATGACATATGGCACATGAGTATCAGAGTTATTTTTATAAATATTAGAGTACATGGCAAACTAATTTTTTTTTCTCAGCAAATAAATTGGCACTATTTTGGAGTTGATCAACATGCTAAATGCATTGTAATGCTCAGACTCTAAGCTTTCAAATGATATCTATTTTTTCTAGATTTTAATTCAGCAGTTTGAAAAATATGATTAGTAATATTGAAGCGATGGGGGTTCACGTTGGTATGGTGGTGGCAGTAGAATACTTCTGTTGTCCTGACCCTAGTACAAGCTCTCATTCGAATCCTGAAAGTCTTAAATGCTTATGTCTTATAACATCACCTGTGTACCTAATTACTAATTGTCTGATGAGTGCATAATCGCTGAACAAAAAGGGGTTTCAATAAGTGCCACCTGCTGGCGATAGCTGTAAATGTAAGCACAATAAAAGCTGTTGATTCCTAAGATGATTGTTTTCTAAAGACAGATATTGATTTCAATGGTTTGTATCTTAAACCTGAATTGATTGCTTACCTCCATTGTGACTATTTCCCCCACACAAATGTTAATGCTCGATGCTAACTTAAGTCTTATACTATCACCAAAACATTTGAAACAGATACACTTTAACTAACTTTATGTATGTCCTGAGATATTGAATATCAAATAAGACGGATATAAATAATTTCTCTTGAGCACTAAATTTTTTCTTACATTATCAGTTATTTCTCAGCAGGAGAATATCCAAAAAAAAAATATATATATATATATATATTAGAGGTGGGCATAGATTAATTTTTTTAATCTAGATTAATCTCACTGTGATCTTGAAATTAATCTAGATTAATCTAGATTAATCTAGATTAAAATGGTTCATTCGAATTCTGCCGACGGCATTCAGAATATGTGTGTTACCCAAATAAAATTGACAAACAGTAAGTCTTTGAGAAGGGGTTTATCAAACTAGATGGTGCATTAGAAATGTACATCTCCTGTTTCCAAAATGCATCACAAACTGCTTGAAAAAGCTGTAAACTAATTCCACATTGCACAAGCGGGACCCGGTGAAGGTTGTACCAGTGGGCCCTGTTTGAAATTGTCTAATTTGTATGTTTGTTTATTTTTATTTATTTGTGCTATTTACACAATGTTTAAGGTTTTTTCAAGTTTGTAGGTGTCAAGGTACAGAAACTAAATACTTAAATGTAAAAAAGCACTGGATAGTCTTCAATGTAAAAATGAAATATACAATGAAACATACATTTATTCAGACACCTTCAACATTTCTCACAGTATTAAAGTTTTGCTATATATATCAAAAAATATATCTGGTGTCTGAATAATTTTTGGTTTGACTGTTAACAATACAAAGTAGTCAAGAGTAGTGAGTGATTTTCATTTTCATTTTCTTGGATTAACATTACAGCAGCCAGTCGCTAAATTAGGCGCCGTCCCTTTAAGAGAAGATGAACGCATCCAATATAATACACATCCCATTTTTCCTCAGTTTTTTCGAGCATAACTTCCAAGGTGGATATTTTGACATATTTCGTATGTATTTGTCGGCATTAGAGCAAAAATTAGCAAATTCGATGTTCAAGTGTTTTGATCAAAACACTTGAAAACGCTTATTTTTAGCGTCTCGAGACGCCTTTCTCTGCGTGAGCCCTGAACACCAGAACAGCGCAAGTACTGAATTGGGCTCTTTCACATCTTGTTGTTTGTTTCAAACTGCGATTTGTTCGTTCCGGTGCAGGAGGGACTTTGAGGAGAGATTCGCAGAAAAGAGCTCGGTTCAGTGTCGCTGTCCGTTAGGCTGGCCTCAGCCAGTCGGTTATATAAAATATCAAGGTGAAAGTCATCATAGCTTGCTTAGTATAGACCCAGCTCCCAACCCAACTTTGAGAATAGATTAACGGCGATATTTTTTTTTTATCGCCCGATAAGAGTCTCGCGTTAACGCAGCACGTTAACGGCGATAACGGCCCACCACTAATATATATATATATATATATATATATATATATATATATATACAGTCTTGTTCAAAATAATAGCAGTACAATGTGACTAACCAGAATAATCAAGGTTTTTAGTATATTTTGTATTGCTTCGTGGCAAACAAGTTACCAGTAGGTTCAGTAGATTGTCAGAAAACAAACAAGACCCAGCATTCATGATATGCACGCTCTTAAGGCTGTGCAATTGGGCAATTAGTTGAAGGGGTGTGTTCAAAAAAATAGCAGTGTCTACCTTTGACTGTACAAACTCAAAACTATTTTGTACAAACATTTTTTTTTCTGGGATTTAGCAATCCTGTGAATCACTAAACTAATATTTAGTTGTATGACCACAGTTTTTTAAAACTGCTTGACATCTGTGTGGCATGGAGTCAACCAACTTGTGGCACCTCTCAGCTGTTATTCCACTCCATGATTCTTTAACAACATTCCACAATTCATTCACATTTCTTGGTTTTGCTTCAGAAACAGCATTTTTGAGATCACCCCACAAGTTCTCAATTGGATTAAGGTCTGGAGATTGGGCTGGCCACTCCATAACATTAATTTTGTTGGTTTGGAACCAAGACTTTGCCCTTTTACTAGTGTGTTTTGGGTCATTGTCTTGTTGAAACAACCATTTCAAGGGCATGTCCTCTTCAGCATAGGGCAACATGACCACTTCAAGTATTTTAACATATGCAAACTGATCCATGATCCCTGGTATGCAATAAATAGGCCCAACACCATAGTAGGAGAAACATGCCCATATCATGATGCTTGCACCTCCATGCTTCACTGTCTTCACGGTGTACTGTGGCTTGAATTCAGAGTTTGGGGGTCGTCTCACAAACTGCCTGTGGCCCTTGGACCCAAAAAGAACAATTTTACTCTCATCAGTCCACAAAATGTTCCTCTATTTCTCTTTAGGCCAGTTGATGTGTTCTTTGGCAAATTGTAACCTCTTCTGCACATGCCTTTTTTTTAACAGAGGGACTTTGCTGGGGATTCTTGAAAATAGATTAGCTTCACACAGACGTCTTCTAACTGTCACAGTACTTACAGGTAACTCCAGACTGTCTTTGTTCATCCTGGAGGTGATCATTGGCTGAGCCTTTGCCATTCTGGTTATTCTTCTATCCATTTTGATGGTTGTCTTCCGTTTTCTTCCACGTCTCTCTGGTTTTGCTCTCCATTTTAAGGCATTGGAGATCATTTTAGCTGAACAGCCTATCATTTTTTGCACCTCTTTATAGGTTTTCCCCTCTCTAATCAACTTTTTAATCAAAGTACGCTGTTCTTCTGAACAATGTCTTGAACGACCCATTTTCCTCAGCTTTCAAATGCATGTTCAACAAGTGTTGGCTTCATCCTTAAATAGGGGCCACCTGATTCACACCTGTTTCTTCACAAAATTGATGACCTCAGTGATTGAATGCCACACTGCTATTTTTTTGAACACACCCCTTTCAACTAATTCAACTAATTGCCCAATTGCACAGCCTTAAGAGCGTGCATATCATGAATGCTGGGTCTCATTTGTTTTCTGAGAATCTACTGAACCTACTGGTAACTTGTTTGCCACGTAGCAATAAAAAAATATACGAAAAACCTTGATTATTCTGGTTAGTCACATTGTACTGCTATTATTTTGAACAAGACTGTATATATACACAATAGATGCATTAAATTACAACAACAACTCAATCTTAGCTAGATCTGGTTCTTCACAACATATGTGCGGCTGTTCAAGTAAAACATTTAATGGTTCATTAATTGTGCGGTATGAACATGTTTAATGCTCCATTGGTTTTAATTTTACCATACTAGACAAATTCTAATGTAATTTGCATTTTATTCTAATATGATGAAGTGAAATAAATTGAAGCGGAACTAAAATGTCACCCACCAGTGAAACATTTATGTGGCATACAATGCATAAATTATGCATTCGCGTCTCTGTATTTCCTGTGTGCTTTAATGCATTTTGAGAAATGCAGAATTTGTTTTTCTGAGCGAGATGAGAAAAGAGCATTGCCCAGTGTCACTTTATAGATGACAGCCAAACAACTTGCCTTTTTGATCAGTTTTTCTACACTTCCTGTATGTGAGAAACATCCCGAATGCAACCACAATCAGAGATCCAGTCACATCTGAAAGAAATATCAGCACTATCAGAGACCGAGATCCTGAAATGATAGAGACACAGTCATTAGTGTGAGTTTGATCTAATTGTCACAGGTCGGAGCGGACCACAGATGTCGTGAGTCTCGCCCCTCCCTAGTTTCCACCTCGAGGAGGTCCCAAGAACACCCCAATGACCAGACGCACGAGAGAAAGTGGGTAAAATTAAAACACCTTTATTTAAATTATTTAAAAGGTGTGAGGGGACGGGAAAAGGGAATCTAAAATCCACTCTCGAGGCCAGAGAGTATAGGTCCGAGTCGCTTCTGACTCTGTCACGGGGACTCTCAGGTAAGCCTGTAGGTGAATTGGTGTCCTTTCCTTCACGTGACTCAACAGGGTTTTTCTCAGTAGTGCCTTTGTGTTCTCCTGCAGGAGAACCGTCGGTGGGGCCCTTCCAGTCCCTGCACGCAGAGCAAAGAAGGTAAGTAATTCTGATTAATTGGGTGGGGTGCGTACCTGACGCCGTTCGCCACGAGATTCTGGGTCCGCGGTTGGAAATGCCTAAAAGGTCCACAGGCAAGTATGCAGGTGAATATATTGGGGTCTTGGCCTTCAGTGTATAGGTAAGTATGCAAGAAAGATACACAATCCTTAACTCCTTAATTTTCGTCCAGGTAAACCCTACGGGTGGAGTTTGCAGGTGAGTATGCAAGGACGATGCATTGGTATGTCACTCGGGGCGTACAGGTAAGTATGCAGAAGGACAACTGGGTCTTTACTTTGAACGTACAGGTGATTATACAAGGGCAACTAGAGCTTAACTCTGGGCATAAAAGTATGTATACAAGGGCAATACGCTGGCTCTTAGCTTTAGGTGTACAGAGGGGTATACAGGGGCAACGGGAGCTTGACTCTGGGCATACAGGTAAGTATACAAAGGCAATACGCTGACTCTTAGCTTTGGGCGTACAGGAGGAGTATACACGGGCAGTATGCTGGCTCTTAGCGGTGGGCGTACAGAAGGGCATACAAAAGGGCAACTGGAGCTTAAATCTGGGCATACAGGCAAGTATACAAGGGCAATACGCTGGCTCTTAGCTTTAGGCGTACAGAGGGGTATACAGGGGCAACTGGAGCTTTGCTCTGGGCATGCAGGTGGGTATACAGTAACAATACTGAATGGATACAACTCACAGACCCTCGAAGAGATGGACGTCAGGCTTTAGCCCTTTTCAGGTCGGGAGTCTAGAGAAGGTGTATATGTCACGACAACTGTGGTCTTCATCAGCGGGGCAGACTTCCCAGACCAACACTCAACACGGTCCACCTCCAACCGTGGAAACTCTCCCACGACGACTCAGAGCCTCAAGCTCAGACCTGTAGGACTGGTAAGCAGACAGACAGAGTTCCTTCACAAATGTGCTTAGCTTCAGTGAATATGTGGAGAAAGACACCACCTCTCGAATTAGACCAAGAGTGGATAGAAGTACAGATTGAAGTTGCTGCACGTTGGGCCTTCCACGGCCTCAGCTGGTGTCACCACGCTGGGTGACTTCAGGTAGGTTTGTGCCACCGGTTGTACCTCAGGAATGACTCGAACGCTTCCCTCTCCTCTCTTCCAGACAACGGACCAGAGGTCTAGACAGGGGCGAACCTCTGAAAGCGCTCCACAAACAGGTATTCATACACAAGGGCTACACAGCTGAATGTTCATATAGCAGCCAACACTTCCTCTCAGTCGTCGTCCCCCACAATATGCACACTGTTCCTTACTTGCTATTGTTGACACGTCACCACTCGGCGGAGTAGGAGTCCAAAGCCACGAGTGGGCATGTATATAAAAGACGGTCGTCTCACAAACACCGGTGCACGTTCTTCTCCACAGGGTTTTCTCTCCCAGCCTAGAGGGTGATTACTGACGACATGACACAGCACGACACTGCAGACTTCAAGTGTACACACAGCAAAGAAAAGGACTCACCCACTGCACTCCACACACTCACAGTGAATTAGGGTCAAAACCACATAGGACCGGGGGATTAGTTCCTGGACGTTGGGGCACCGATGCAGCAGACGGCCAGAGGAAATGTCACAGCCACGACAAGGCACCAGACTCCTTTTTCGCTGGTTCCGGCTCACCCACCAATCCTATTACGGTGGGGCCACTCACACTGGTCACAACTCACAAGAGGTATATGGATATTCCACACTTGTAAAATAACTGTTGACTCGATGAATATTTCAGTGTACTCACACTTTCATTAACACCGTACCTTTCCACTTCTCTTCCAGATAACCGACATCCGACACAAGTGGCAGCACGATCTCCTTCCTGCAATCCTAGCAGATCTTCAATGTGTGTTAACTTCACCTCACACAATGCATCTGAACACAATGCTCCAATAAAGATATTCGTATCTCAGCCCTGTGTGTGTAACTCTCTTGCCCAAGCTCCACAGTACACCAATACACCTCTCCTCTCCACCTCTCTCCACTCTCTCCACTCTCCCACCTCTCTCCCCACCTCTCTCCACCTCTCTCCACCTCTCTCACCTCTCCGTTGCACCCACAATAACTACTGGGAATCACCAACCACTTCCTGTGTTTCTGATGCCCTATTTATGCGTCTCCTCTTCACCAAATTGCCCAATCAGTGATCGCCACGCTCTACAAGACACCTGTTCCCAATAACACGGCCGATTGGGTTCGCCAGCGTTCCCGGAAGCGGCGGTGTTGCGATATATGGTCCGGGCGGAACCAATCTCCGTCACTTTTAGTTCCGCCTTACAAAGTCACTCCGTGACATAATGGTAAGTGAACATCCAACTTAGTCCTTTGCTGCTTTACTTCTTGACATCATATACCACAGTGTATGCTTCTGATGAAAGTTCTGATTGTGAATTTGACATGTTTGCTATAGGTCTTTTTGTCACTTCCTGTTTCAGTGCCACGTTTGTAGTTTTATCAGGTGATCGTCTCCCCCATGTACATGTATTTCCCCTTTTGCATTTTCCCGTTGTCAAATGTCAATGTGTTTCTATTTCCCACAGTCCTTGTTTTTTGGGTTTTGATTTAACTTTGGAGTTTAAAAAAAGAATAACCCTTTCTTTTAGATCTGTCTCTTTGCCTGCTTTCACCATTATTACAGTGTCACATTTTACATTCACATTTGAATAATAAAATTTAACAGGCAGAGAAAGTGGACTGAATGTGAAGTGTGTTGTGTGTGAAAGCCACATGTATTCGGGGGTGTCGACTAAGGAAATGAATCAGTGCTAATCAACTGTTTTTGGTCTGTAGATTTATATCATTTAGTTCTTTCTCACAGCTAACTACTTTCCAAGCAGCTCTTTTTAATGTAGACATTTTTATTGACAGTTCAGGTATAAAGAGGTGGCTGAGTAGACACAATGTGTACTCTTTAGTGTAGCTGAATTTATTGAAGCCAACTATTGGTCAACTCTACAAATAAATAAATGCATTCTAATCTCTCACCTGAACATGTGTGACAGAGTTTGCTGATGTTCAGATGTGTGGTCTGGTTTCTGATGGGATTGTTGATCACACAGCTGTAGCTGTTTTTCTCCTGATATTCCACCTCCAGAGGTAGAGAGAGACTTCTGCTGAGATCAGACACACTGATGCTGGACAATAAACTGTTTCCTTTGTACCAGGAGACAGTCATGACTCACATTCACCACTGAACACAACAATGAACAATTCTGCTCTGATGAAGATGATGATGATGATGATGATGGATGAACATTGTGAAGAGTTACTGATGATGGCAGCAACAGACAAACGAGCTGAAAAATAAAAAAAAAGTAAAAAAAATTTTAGATTTTTGAGGGCGAGTTTGTGATGTAGGTTGTGACATTTAAGATTTATGATTTCAAGATTAAAAATTAACTAGGGATATATTGTGTTACAGCAATTAAAATGTTTAACTCACCATAGACAGCAAGACTGAAATTCTTGATCACAGTGTCAGTCTTTAGTTGATAAACTCCAGTGTGTTCAGT